>NW_026973775.1:180000-195000 GCF_035594125.1 Scylla paramamosain | reverse complement strand
TGCTTAGTTATGAAAGCAACGCTTTTCATAGTATAGTTATAATTATATATATACGAGTATATATATATATATATATATATATATATATATATATATATATATATATATATATATATATATATATATATATATATATATATATATATATATATATATATATATATATATATATATACATAAACCATACTGGAAGAGCAAGGAGTTAGTGTTAATAAATATATTTGTTTTTTCTTCCAACTAGAAGAGGGGAAACTGGTTATGCTACCAAATGGAAGATAGTTTCTGAAAATTAGAATATGAATTCAGTTGAAACATTACTTGATACTGAATGAATCTTGCGCATGCCTACAAGAAAAGAGTCAGGGGAGAAGGTATATTATCTCGGCATGCCTTAGCGCGCCGGAAAATCTTGCAACCCCTCCACCTTTATATTGAGTTTTATTCACATTTGTGCTTGTGTATGTGAATTTAGTCATAAATGTGCAGTTGCAGGGTCAACACTGAAACAGAAAACCTATGCATATGACCCGATAATGTTAAATTAAGTGAGAAAAACAGGGAAAATAGTAATTTACTACACGCACGACCGCTCTGGCTCAATATATACCGCGCGACAAAAATTTTGAGGCACACTTCCTCAAGCCCTGGTAGCAGAAGGTTCTCCCAGCTCCTACCTCCCAGCCGCAGCCAGCCAACCAGCAGCCAGCTCCGAAGGAAGAAGGTCCGCCCTACACCGAGCCGCCGAGTCACAAGCTCCGCCTACCGGGTCCGGAAAGAACCAATAGTCACCCAGCACCGCTCCCGCTCTCACTCCTGCGTCTTTTAAAAGACCTGCAGGTGGCAAGGCGCACACACTCGCCCACGAGCTGCCGAAAAAGGAGCATCTTCGCTCCCAACGACTCTACAAAGAAAAAGGCTTTGGCCTACTAACAAAAAAGAATACCGATAGACAACCCGGCAGTCACTTCGAGGAGCCGCGGTCTTCCCTACGTTCCCTGTGGAGAGAGCCTCACCTAAGGGATATCGCTGGAAGATCGCAGTAACTCATTGGTATAAGTGACTTTTGCCAACTGTTCCTCCTACTCCACCTTTCTTTTCTTCGTACCGGCGACAGAGTCAGGATCGGGCCTTAGGCAAGCCCGCTCCGCGCTCTTTAGCCACCGGGGCCTCTAGTGTTGGCTAGAGCAGCCCAGAGACACCTCGGTAGCGTACAAGCCCTACCTCAGGGCTAGATATTCAGGGTTTCTTCCCTCCAGCTAGGATCCCCCTCGGGATATAGGTTCTAGGGCGATAGGAAACAACAACAGGTTGTTTATAGGCCACTCGTGGTTGTAGCACCCAAAAGGCTGTAGCGCCACAAGGCTGTAGCGCCACTTACTTTTAAAAACACTTTTTCACCACAGATTCTTCCACAAGGCTGCAGTATCATAGGGCCCGGCCCTATGATAAGATGGCCGCTCCACGCCCCCCTGATCGGACTATAAGGTACCGGATAAAGACTGCAAGCATTCCTGCCGACATCAGCAATTCGTTCTTTACCAGAACACAGGTACCCCATACAAAATGTTTCCGATCTGGCCCGTATATCATCGTTGGCTTAGCTAGCGAGGCGGACCGTGAAAAACACACCACAGAACAGGCAACCGAAAATTTAAAACTTCTAGGCTTCGAGCTCGTAGAGTCTCCGGAGCAAATCGCCGCTCGAACAATCCTTGCCCGTCGAGTCGACGATTATATACTGAAAAAAACCAGCGAGGATCTCCGAGAGGAGATCGAAGAAAAAAACGGAATCCAGATCGACGACATAAAACTCATACAAAAAGTACACATGATCAAACTAAAGCTACGATCGAGACAGCAGGCAGAACAGGCGCAGAAGAAAGGAATCAAACTCTTTTCCCAAATAATACCCTCTTACAACGTCAGCATTGAGGAATACCGTCCGGTAAATCAATGTTATAAGTGTTATAAATTCAGTCATAGAACAAACCAATGTAAGGAGAAAGAACAAGTGTGCTCTAAGTGTGCAGCTAAGGGCCACGATTATAGAAACTGCCAATCAACCACATTAAAATGCGCTAACTGTGACGGCGAACACGTTGCTGTCTCGTTCAAATGCCCAGTTAAACGCACCCAGCAGCAACAACAAAACTCCATAACAGCAACACCAACAACCTCTTCACAGCCAAACAACTCCTACGCTCAAGCAGCCACACCTGCCACCCCAACACACATGAACACAATTTCTAACACAAACATGGAAAAACTGCTACTAGCCGAAATTATAATCAAATATTCCATACAAACCTCCTTCGGTGACCTGAGAAAACAAGCAGAAACCATGAACTCACTGCTGGAGTACAATGGTTGTCCAACAATAAAACTCCCACCAAATTTCACACAAACAAATCAACAACACTACCAACAAAAGCTTGTGGAACAAACAGAAGCCCCTACACAAACAAACCAACAACACCACCTTGCTGAACAAACAGAAGCTCCTACAGTCCCTAATCAGGAACCAAACTCCTCCTCCACCGAACAATCCAGCCTCCTTCCAACCGGGAACCTAGCTACCGGTGAGGACACAGTTTCTGGGAAAACGCAACCCCACAGCCCCACTCCTACCACTACCTCCACCACAAAAACGAACGAAAACACACCAACACAAGCCAGTAACACCGCACATAAAAGACACATTCCGGGTACACAACCCACCTCCCCTAGACCCACACGAACCACATCGAGAGTTAAGAAAACATGATTACGATCATGCAACTAAATTGTCGCGGCTACTGGAATAACCGGCACCTTATTTCAGAAGCTATTCGATCAACCGACCCAGACATCGTCCTCCTGAACCACACAGGTTCACCAACAAAACCAATTAAGCTATATGGATATAACACACGTTACACTACAGGTACACGTCATGATGGCGTAGCTGTCATGGTCAAATGCACCATCAAACACATCCACATAACCGACTGGCCTTCAGCACACTTCCTGGCCACCAGGATCGAAACACAACACGGGATATTTCTTATTGCCACCACATACAGCAGACCGGATACAGGGCTCCCTCTCACCAGTCTCAACAATCTCTTCAATCACACAAACATACCAGCCTATATACTGGCAGACCTCAATGCCAGTCACACAGCATTTAGACACACCAAGAACAACCAACATGGACACCAACTTCTACAACTTACACAACTGAAACGCCTCCGTTTCCTTGGCCCTGACTTTCCTACCTGCTATACCCACAATGGGAATGGCAGGCCGGATCTCATCCTCTCCAACCGGCAATCCCTACCTTTCCATCACCACATCTCCTACGGACCCATCTGTGGTTCAGACCACGTCCCCCTAATTCTAAAAATATCCTCAAACCCCATATCTATCCCATCCCCACCTGTCCCCGACTACCGCTCCGCCGACTGGGAGGGATTCAGGAAAACTCTTTCAGACCTACACCAACCACCACAGCTCGAAGGCCAACCCTATACAATAATAGACAGTGCCCTAGAGACACTACATAGTGACATCCTGACATCAGCCAACAGACACACACCAAAGAAACAACACAAAATTCACATAGACTTCAGACCCTCCATAAAAACACAACGACTACTAGTGTGCTACAGAACACGCTTTTTACAAAACATGCACAACCACATACCCATCTACAGAGACCTCTGCACCCTTCGCACACACATACTAAATAGCCTACAGGATGACCACAGCGCTCACTGGAGGAACCTAGTCTCCCTTATGGACGGAGCTCGCTGCAAAAATCCTACTCAGTTCTGGCACATGGTGCACAAGCTGAAGGGATGCCACCGGGAAAGATTCGAGTACCTCCTAGTGAACGGTGATCGAGTCACCAACCCAGACCAGGTCACCAACACCTTCCAGACACACTGGTGCAACACCTTCCAACCACACCCTTTCCCTCCCCATGAGCCCAGTATTGCCCACATACACCACATCACCGATCTTGTGCGCCGAAACATAGCAAACACGCTACCACATAACATTATACACTTAACACACCTAGATCCCCAACACCCTCTCACCACACCCATTGAGGAGGAGGATGTCACCAGGTTGCTCAGACATACTCCGCGGCGAGCCCCCGGCCCCTCAGGAGTCACATGGCCGATGGTGCGGAGCCTTCCTCCAGAAATCATATCCAGCCTGACAAAAATTTTCAATGCTTGCCTCGCCTCTGGATACTTCCCAAAGGCTTTCAAAATTTCAAACATCACCCTTATTGCCAAGCCCGGAAAAAACTCTCACTTACCAGAAAACTATCGCCCCATAAGCCTCCTTGAAATTCTTGGAAAAACTTTTGAACGTCTAATCAACTTAAGATTGAGAGCGTTCCTCGAATGTAACGGATTGCTGGCACCACAGCAGTTCGGTTTCCGGAGGAACGCCTCAACTGAGGACGCCCTTAACAGCATAGTAGCCTACCTAAATTTCAACAAGCCATATTACAAGACAGCACTCGTGACAAAAGATGTCAAGAAAGCTTTTGACACCGTTTGGCACACCGGTTTGAAATACAAAATTTGTAATAACTTCAATCTCCCTTTTCTAACACAACGCATCTTGTGTAGTTTTCTGGATGAGAGACAGACAAGAATCCGCCACCAGGGCAACTTTTCGCCATTTTTCACCCCTCAGGCTGGAGTCCCACAAGGCTCCGTACTCTCCCCCACCCTTTTTAACATGTACACAGCTGACCTACCCCTCCCAGCCCACAATGACTCACTAACTATTCAATACGCGGACGATGTAACGCAATTGGCCCGTGCCAGGTCGTTAGATCTCCTAACCGACAAAATTCAATGGGAACTGATGGCGACTAGCCTGTGGGAGATGAAATGGCGAATTCTCTCCCATCCCGAAAAATCAAAAGTCACTTATTTCAACATTAAAAGAAGTCAGCCCCGCCAAATCTCACTAAACAGAATTACTCCAATCCCCACCCCAATCCCCATCAGTAACAACAACAAAGTGCTTGGCCTCACCATAGATAAGCACCTCAACTTCAATATACATATAAAACAAAAAGCAACCATAGCCGCCAAGGCCCTGAGCAACCTGGAAAGATTTCGCGACAGCAGCACAAAAACAAAACTTCACCTCTACAAAGCTTTCATTCTCCCTCTCTTAACCTACTGCCCTCTTGCCCTCTCTCTCTCTGCTCCCTCCAACCTCTCTAAACTTCAAAAAGTTCAAAACCGAGCAATTCGTTTCGCTCTTGGGACGAAATGGTTCGACTTCCAAACCTCTCTCTCCATTCACCAGGAGTCCAACATCCCCCCCCTTAACATAACACTCCACAATAGAATCGAAAAACAACTAAGCTCCTTCTCCGACAGACACACAATCACATACAATTTCATTACCAACCTCCCCCCACCTTTCCGTCACCTGCCGCACTGCAATCTCCTTGATCCTCCCACTGTGCCTCCTGAACCTGTTTTCTAATAATGGACTCCTCCTTTCTTCCCTTCACTATCTCCTTTCTCTGTACCACTCATGGTGTCTGAGTGGCATCATCGTCGTTCTCTCGTTCACGTGGGCGGTCCCGCGTGCCAACACCTAGTGGTTTTTTCATATTTTTTGTCTTATGGTTTTGTATTCATATTTTTGTTTTTGTGCATTATTTTTCTGTCTCGCAGCCTAGGTTTTAAGGTGGCACCGGACCGCTCTTGGGAAAGGGACGCGACAAAAAATCACCGCCATTAACATACCATGCCTCTGACCGAGGGAGTGGGGTCGTGTGGCAACACCTAGTGGTTTTTTCATATTTTTTGTCTTATGGCTTTGTATTCATATTTTTGTTTTTTATACATTATTTTCTTGCCTCGCAGCCTAGGTTTCAAGGGGGCACCGGACCACTTCCAGAGAGACGGGGATAGCACGAACCGCACTCCTCCCACTGACGTCACGGCAATGGGGCCCCCGGACGTCGGCATGACGTTCCGGTAGCGGTACCCCCCGAGGTAGTTAAGGAGCGGCCAGTACTGATGATGGGGACGGTAACCACACCATTCAGTGGAAGCCACTTCACCCCCCACACAGAGGTAGTTGGGTGCGGCAAGGGCTGGGCAGGAAGGTAGTCAAGAGATGGTGGGGCGGGGCCCTGGAAGCATCCATGCAGGAATCCCCATTCACCCCCCGCCACCAGCGACTTACCGCGTGCAAGCAGATGGTATTAGATTTGACCCCTCGTTGCGGTGAGGGAGCCTTTTCGAGCCTCTGTCATTGCACATCCTACCATCATGTCAATCATTATCACAAACCATCCTCACCCTCCCCATGCACATAACACCACAACATTTTTTATACTTCTCTTTTCTTTAGCAGGTTGGCCTTTTTGCAGGAAGAGTCACAGGACAAGAGCAGAAAGGACCGACACCGCTTTTTCACCCACCACATTACATCATACATTAAATATCCCTGCCATCACCAAATCACTCTACTACTATCCGTGGTTCGGAACCCACGTAAAACTGTAGGTCCCTCCGCTATACGGATGTACTTCTTCCTCTGTCCTTCTTTGAACCAATAAAAAGCAAAAAAAAAAAAACCCTTTCTACTCTGACTGTCCTTCACTCCTCTTTCACATCCTGATGGTGCAGGCTCTGGATAGTCTGGCCCCTAACTTGTGCGTGGTTTGGCCCGGGGTTTTGGGTGCGTGGGCGGCGTTCGTGGCTGTGGCTGTGTTGGGCTTGGCCTGCTCGGTTGGTGGCGGACTCTCCTGCTTTCCCCGATAAAGACCTTGTCCCCCTTGCCATCTTAGCATGAATATAACACGTAAAAAAAAAAAAAAAAAAAAAAAAAAAAAAAAAAAAAAAAAAAAAAAAAAAAAAAAAGATGTCATTCCTCATTGAAATTGCGCCTGGGTTAAGCCCCAGTGACTATTTCTCCTACTACAATTCCCTTCTTATCACCCCCCTATTCTTCCCACTATCCCCACTTCCCCCTCCCCATCTTTTCTCTCTTTGTTATGTTATGTTATGTTATTTTGAGGCACATTCGTGAGCTTCCTGTTAGACCGTTCGGACGTCGTACTAGCAGCTCTCATCACCATGACTGGCCGCGGCAAGGGAGGCAAGGGTCTTGGAAAGGGAGGCGCCAAGCGTCACCGTAAGGTTCTGCGTGATAACATCCAGGGAATCACCAAGCCTGCTATCCGTCGTCTAGCTCGCCGAGGTGGCGTCAAGCGCATCTCTGGTCTCATCTACGAGGAGACTCGTGGGGTGCTCAAGGTGTTCCTTGAGAACGTTATCAGGGATGCTGTCACCTATACCGAGCACGCCAAGCGTAAGACCGTTACTGCCATGGACGTTGTCTACGCCCTCAAGCGTCAGGGCCGTACCCTGTACGGATTTGGTGGTTAAATCGCTCCATTATTGAGATGGTGCCAGCTATTCAGCTTGCATTATCATCATTGAATAACATCATCTCCCGGACCTTTTTAAGGTCCACAAACATGAAAAGAAAGAAGGACCATAGACTACTATTATTACTACTACTTTCTCATAACCATGTTCACTATCACTATCTGAGCTAAGAAAAGAAACCATTATTAATTATAACCATCTTTCTCACTTCATCAGGTCTTCTCCAAGTATTATTATTATTATCATTATTATTATTATTATTATTATTATTATTATTATCATTATTATTATTATTATTATTATTATTATTATTATTATTATTATTATTATTATTATTATTATTATCATTGACTTATTTCAATGATCACGCCCCTCATCGTTCTCAGTTTCTCATAAAACAAAATATACATTGAGATGAAAAAGACGCTCAACATATCACAATAGGCAACACATCTAATCAACTCTCCACTGTGACACACAGCAGGTACATTAGTAGAAATATAGTATACACTACTTGCTTATTATTGATATACCAGTATAGTCTACACAACTCTCTAGATGTTTGAACGTGTGGCTCCGAAGAGGAGCCGGATTGATGGTGATATTGGCTGAAGGGGAGGGAGGCCCTTTATTTACTTCTTCTCAGTCTTCTTGGGAAGGAGCACGGCCTGAATGTTGGGCAGCACGCCACCCTGTGCAATGGTGACTCCGGAGAGGAGCTTGTTAAGTTCCTCGTCGTTGCGGATGGCCAGCTGCAGGTGACGTGGGATGATGCGAGTCTTCTTGTTGTCACGGGCGGCATTGCCGGCAAGCTCAAGGACTTCAGCAGCCAGGTACTCCATAACTGCCGCAAGGTACACGGGGGCACCAGCACCCACGCGCTCGGCGTAGTTGCCTTTCCTTAGAAGGCGATGAATCCTGCCGACCGGGAACTGGAGTCCAGCACGACTGGAACGGGACTTTGACTTTCCCTTCACCTTTCCTCCCTTGCCGCGTCCAGACATGATAATGGATGTTGTGGTAGTAGTAGTAGTAGTAGTAGTTGTTGTTGTTGGTGATAAATGAGGAGCGCGAGTACTCTAACCTCGTCGGTAGCTCTGCGAGCAAGTAGTGAATTTTGGGAAAAACGGCTATATATACGCGAGATCAGATCGGCCCAGAGCGCGTCTGGACCAATCAGGACGCTCGCTGAGGTGGCGACTCCTGATCCTGAGTAGGCACGCTAATATATATACCACTTTTCAACTGAGAAAATGTTTCCTCCCTTCTACCTTCGTCCCCCTAACTTCACCTCTCTTAAGCTAGTGCATCTCTCTTACCATCCTCTTCTTGCACCGCCTTCTCCAAACAATCTACTTTATGTGTGTCTTCTAGTTGCCCTTTACGACTCACCTGCTAACTCAGGTTTCCACCAAGAACTCATGTTCTGTAAATATTTTATGTCATTGCAACGTACTTGTAAATGTTATGTAAATATTATATGTAACCCTCCCCCACTCTATTCTATCTCACAGCAGTGCGGGTGGTTTTCCTCCGGGGACTCCGGTTTCCACCCTACAAATCGCTCTTGTACTGCCCTGTGACACTCATTACTTTACAGTAGCAAGCCTGACCGCCCGGCAACTTTTTTTCTCCCACTGTACTTCTATTTCTCCTCACTTTTTCTTCCCTGTGTACCAGTCTTGGTACACACACTGCCCCTTCTTGTAACACCCCCCTTTTTCTAAATAAAAACTTGAAACTTGAAACTTGAAAACGCACACTCGTTCTCACAGCAGTACGGCGACACTATGCCTCCCAAAGCATCAGGAAAGGCTGCCAAGAAAGCTGGCAAGGCACAGAAGGCCATTGCCAAGGGCGACAAGAAGAAGAAGCGCAGGAGGAAGGAGAGCTACTCCATCTACATCTACAAGGTGCTCAAGCAAGTCCACCCAGACACTGGCGTGTCCTCCAAGGCCATGTCAATCATGAACTCGTTCGTGAATGACATTTTCGAGCGCATCGCTGCCGAGGCATCCCGCCTGGCACACTATAACAAGCGCTCCACCATCACCAGCCGGGAAATCCAGACCGCTGTCCGTCTTCTTCTGCCTGGTGAACTGGCAAAACACGCTGTTTCTGAAGGCACCAAGGCTGTTACCAAGTATACCTCCTCCAAGTAAACAGGCGGCCAGTATACTGCTGCCAGTATAAAATAATACCCGGCTCCATTGGAGCCACACTTGAAAAGGAAAAAAGATACGATATAGACAAATGCATTATTATTATAATTATTGTTATTATTATTAATATTATTATTATTATTATTTTTATTATTATTATTATTATTATTATTATTATTATTATTATTATTATCATTATTAATAATATTAATATTGTTGTTTTTATTATGATTATTATTATAATAATTATTGTATCATTATTATTATTATTATTATTATTATTATTATTATTATTATTATTATGCTTATTATTATCGTGATTATTATTCTGTGGAGATAAAGAAAAGATAAAAAAAAAATAGAGATAAAGAAAGATAAAAATTCTCCCAAGTGAAAGAGATATGGCCATGGAAGAGGGAATAATAATAATAATATAAAAAAAAAAAAAGGGGGGAAGGATATTGAGTTGAAAGTCGATACCTGATACTGAAAGATGGAAAATAAATATTTTCTTCCACAAAACCAAACAGATTGTCTATGAAAATTCTTTAATGAAAGAGATGTTTGGCCCTAAAAAGGGCCTAGATATTGCTGTTATGAAGATCATTCGTGGATGACTTCTTAGGCACGCTCGCCACGGATGCGACGAGCCAGTTGGATGTCCTTTGGCATGATAGTCACGCGCTTGGCATGGATGGCGCACAGGTTGGTATCCTCAAACAGACCCACGAGGTAAGCCTCGGAAGCTTCCTGGAGAGCCATGACAGCAGAGGACTGGAAGCGGAGGTCAGTCTTGAAATCCTGAGCAATTTCACGCACCAGGCGCTGGAAAGGCAGTTTCCTGATAAGCAGCTCAGTGCTCTTCTGATAACGGCGGATCTCACGGAGAGCAACGGTTCCAGGCCTGTAACGGTGGGGTTTCTTGACACCTCCAGTGGCTGGAGCAGACTTGCGAGCTGCCTTTGTAGCAAGCTGCTTGCGGGGCGCCTTGCCACCAGTGGACTTGCGAGCCGTTTGCTTGGTACGTGCCATAGTTGTGGTAACAACAACTCACAACGAACACTCAGCTGAGTCTGCCCGCGCTTCCCACAAAATCCCTTTATATATGAATCGGGTGGGCCCGACGACTCCAACCCTGCCTTGTGATTGGTCAGAAACGTCCAGTGAGGCTCATCGCCCACGCAGTCACCGCATGAAAGATGTGATCATTATTGTTAGTCTAATTCATTTTGTTCTTATTCTTATTCTTATTCTTATTCTTTCTTCCCTCATTCATAACAAATCTTGGAAAATATACAGCAGAACTGACATGTCATTTAAAATTCTAAGACAATTAGCAAGAAAGTTGTGATATTCTTATTTTTTTCATTCTTTTTATTCTATTTTTTTCTTATTCTTGTCATAATTAATATTGTTATCTTTATTATTTTCATTTTTTTTTATTATTCTTCCTTATCTTATTCTTATTTATCCTACTTTTAGAGAGATGAGGCTTGTGCGGTCACCCATCCAAGTTCTGCCCGGACCCCCTGCTTAACCTTGCTGATCCCGCCGTCAGCTGATTGGTCAAGAGCGGAGAACAAGGTGTTGGGAGGGCTTATTTCTCTTATTCTTATTCTTTCCTGTATTGTTGTTGCATTGTTGTGCTGAAAATGTTGGAAAATATGCACTAAAATTAACCCTTCATTCATAATTCTACGACAATTAGCAAGAGAGATATATTATTACTTTTTTCCCTTATTTTTGTTCTTTTTATTCTTAATCTTCTTTTTTTTATTATAGTTGTTATTGTTATTTTATTATTTTCGTTTTTCGTTCATTCTCCTCATTCTTATTGCTATTTTTTTCTATTCTCAGAGAGATGAGGCTTTTGTGGTCACCCATCCAAGTTCTTCCCGGACCCCCTGCTTAACTGCGCTGATCCCGCCGTTAGCTAATTGGCCAAGACCGGAGAACTAGGTGTTGGGAGGCCTTCTTTCTATTATTCTTATTCTTTCTTCCCCCATTCATATCGTTGTATTGGAAATGTTGGAAAATATACAAAAGAATTCACCCTTCTATGACAATTAGGAAGAAAGACATGGGATGCTTTCTTTCTTTTTTTTTATATTCCTTTATTGTAATTTTTCTTATTCTTGTTATAATAATTCTTACTGTTATCTTTATTACTTAAAATTTTCGTTCATTCTCCCTATTCTTATTCTTATTTTTTTTATTTATTTATTTTTTTTCAGACAGATGAGGCTTGTGTAGTCACCCATCCAAGTATTGCCCGAAACCCCTGCGTAATCTCGACGATTTCATTTGACAATACCTATTTACTTATTTATTTATTATTATATTTATTAAAAAAAAAAAAGAAGAAAAGAAGATGAAGAATAAGGTATGTAATCGAAATACTCTCTCTATACTGTAGCAATAGTTTAGCTGGATGTACTTGTATTGTGTCAAAAATACTTGCAATATCTGCAATTGTAACCTGCAGTGTCGGCATAATGCATAATTAAGCAATGAAAAGAAAAATTAATAAAAGAATAAATGAAAAAAAGAAAGAAAAAAAGATACAATTAACAATTAAATATATTAGCTACCCCTCTACGTTTCTTTATCACTGCAGAAAAATGGAAACATTTTAACGTAGACTTGTCAAAATTCAACTGAAATTAAGGGTTAAATAAGGATTGTCACCCCTTCCCCAGAGGATATTCATTGTCTTTTAATATATATATATATATATATATATATATATATATATATATATATATATATATATATATATATATATATATATATATATATATATATATATATATATATATATATATATATATTCTTTTTATTTAAAGTCTTATTTAGAGAGAGAGAGAGAGAGAGAGAGAGGTAACGTCCTTGAGGATAGCAGCTCGTCTACGCTCCGCTCAGTGATCAGCGTTAGAATGTAATTCCTCATTTCTTTAAAAAAAAAAAAAAAAAAAAAAAAAACAGAAACTTTATTTAGGGGGCTTGCTGGAAACAAACTACAATGGAGGAAAGAACAATATGTCTGCTATATGACCCACCCAGTTAAATTTTCAAGAAGCAAACGCAAGTTGGAAAATACGAGGAAGATAAATTTTCATTTATATACGTTTTATGGTAATTTCTGCCACGCCTTCCTCTATTCATCAAACGTCACTGACACTTATTCCCTTTATTTTTTACTTTACAGAATCTTTTGTAGGGCAAGACTCTAGAGGATATGTGCTTTCATAAATTCTATAATGCTTTGCTTATCATAGAGACATAAAAAAAAAAAATAATAATAATAAAAATAAATAAATTAATTAATTTAAAAAATCAAAATAAATAGATATATAAATTAATTAATCAATCAAATAAATTTCTATGCTTCACCTTTATAGCATTCGTATGAATGTCAAAACAAAACAAAAAATATAAATATAAATAATAATATGAAAAAAAAAAATTACTAAATATATGAAAAATAGCATTACTACTACTACTACTACTACTACTACTACTGCTACTACTACTACTATTTTTTTTTTTTTTTTTATGTAGGAAGGACACTGGCCAAGGGCAACAAAAATGTAATAAAAAAAATGCCCACTGAAATGCCAGTCCCATACAGGGGTCAAAGCAGTGGTCAAAAAATGATGAATAAGTGTCTTGAAACCTCCCTCTTGAAGGAATTCAAGTCATAGGAAGGTGGAAATACGGAAGCAGGCAGGGAGTTCCAGAGTTTACCAGAGAAAGGGATGAATGATTGAGAATACTAGTTAACTCTTGCGTTAGAGAAGTGGACAGAATAGAGGTGAGAGAAAGAAGAAAGTCTTGTGCAGCGAGGCCACGGAAGGAGGGGAGGCATGCAGTTAGCAAGATCAGAAGAGCAGTTAGCATGAAAATAGCGGTAGAAGACAGCTAGATATGCAACATTGCGGCGGTGAGAGAGAAGCTGAAGACAGTCAGTTAGAGGAGAGGAGTTGATGAGACGAAAAGCTTTTGATTCCACCCTGTCTAGAAAAGCAGTATGAGTGGAACCCCCCTCAGACATGTGAAGCATACTCCATACATGGACGGATAAGGCCCTTGTACAGAGTTAGCAGCTGGGGGGGTGAGAAAAACTGGCGGAGACGTCTCAGAACACCTAACTTCATAAAAGCTGTTTTAGCTAGAGATGAGATGTGAAGTTTCCAGTTCAGATTATAAGTAAAGGACAGACCGAGGATGTTCAATGTAGAAGAGGGGGACAGTTGAGTGTCATTGAAGAAGAGGGGATAGTTGTCTGGAAGGTTGTGTCGAGTTGATAGATGGAGGAATTGATTTTTTGAGGCATTGAACAATATCAAGTTTGTTCTGCCCCAATGAGAAATTTTAGAAAGATCAGAAGTCAGGCGTTCTGTGGCTTCCCTGCGTGATATGTTTACCTCCTGAAGGGTTGGACGTCTATGAAAAGACGTGGAAAAGTGCAGGGTGGTATCTTCAGCGTAGGAGTGGATAGGACAAGAAGTTTGGTTTAGAAGATCATTAATGAATAATAAGAAGAGAGTGGGTGACAGGACAGAACCCTGAGGAACACCACTGTTAATTGATTTAGGAGAAGAACAGTGACCGTCTACCACAGCAGCAATAGAACGGTCAAAAAGGAAACTTGAGATGAAGTAAACAGAGAGAAGGATAGAAACCGTAGGAGGGTAGTTTGGAAATCAAAGCTTTGTGCCAGACTCTATCAAAAGCTTTTGATAATTATGTCCAAGGCAACAGCAAAAGTTTCACCAAAATCTCTAAAAGAGGATGACCAAGACTCAGTAAGGAAAGCCAGAAGATCACCAGTAGAGCGGCCTTGACGGAACCCATACTGGCGATCAGATAGAAGGTTGTGGAGTGATAGATGTTTAAGAATCTTCCTGTTGAAGATAGATTCAAAAACTTTAGATAGGCAGGAAATTAAAGCAATAGGATGGTAGTTTGAGGGATTAGAACGGTCACCCTTTTTAGGAACAGGTTGAATGTAAGTAAACTTCCAGCAAGAAGGAAAGGTAGTGTTGACAGACAGAGCTGAAAGAATTTGAATAGGCAAGGTGCAAGCATGGAGGCATTGTTTCGGAGAACAATAGGAGGGACCCCATCCGGTCCATAAGCCTTCCGAGGGTTTAGGCCAGCGAGGGCATGGAAAACATCATTGCGAAGAATTTTAATAGGTGGCATGAAGTTGTCAGAGGGTGGAGGAGAGGGAGGAACAAGCCCAGAATCGTCCAATGTAGAATTTTTAGCAAAGGTTTGAGCAAAGATTTCAGCTTTAGAAATAGATGCGATAGCAGTGGTGCCATCTGGTTGAAATAGAGTAGGGAAAGAAGAAGCAGCAAAGTTATTGGAGATACTTTTTGGCTAGATGCCAGAAATCACGAAGG
>NW_026973775.1:170000-175000 GCF_035594125.1 Scylla paramamosain | reverse complement strand
CGAGCAAGTAGTGAATTTTGGGAAAAACGGCTATATATACGCGAGATCAGATCGGCCCAGAGCGCGTCTGGACCAATCAGGACGCTCGCTGAGGTGGCGACTCCTGATCCTGAGTAGGCACGCTAATATATATACCACTTTTCAACTGAGAAAACGCACACTCGTTCTCACAGCAGTACGGCGACACTATGCCTCCCAAAGCATCAGGAAAGGCTGCCAAGAAAGCTGGCAAGGCACAGAAGGCCATTGCCAAGGGCGACAAGAAGAAGAAGCGCAGGAGGAAGGAGAGCTACTCCATCTACATCTACAAGGTGCTCAAGCAAGTCCACCCAGACACTGGCGTGTCCTCCAAGGCCATGTCAATCATGAACTCGTTCGTGAATGACATTTTCGAGCGCATCGCTGCCGAGGCATCCCGCCTGGCACACTATAACAAGCGCTCCACCATCACCAGCCGGGAAATCCAGACCGCTGTCCGTCTTCTTCTGCCTGGTGAACTGGCAAAACACGCTGTTTCTGAAGGCACCAAGGCTGTTACCAAGTATACCTCCTCCAAGTAAACAGGCGGCCAGTATACTGCTGCCAGTATAAAATAATACCCGGCTCCATTGGAGCCACACTTGAAAAGGAAAAAAGATACGATATAGACAAATGCATTATTATTATAATTATTGTTATTATTATTAATATTATTATTATTATTATTTTTATTATTATTATTATTATTATTATTATTATTATTATTATCATTATTAATAATATTAATATTGTTGTTTTTATTATGATTATTATTATAATAATTATTGTATCATTATTATTATTATTATTATTATTATTATTATTATTATTATTATTATTATTATGCTTATTATTATCGTGATTATTATTCTGTGGAGATAAAGAAAAGATAAAAAAAAAATAGAGATAAAGAAAGATAAAAATTCTCCCAAGTGAAAGAGATATGGCCATGGAAGAGGGAATAATAATAATAATATAAAAAAAAAAAAAGGGGGGAAGGATATTGAGTTGAAAGTCGATACCTGATACTGAAAGATGGAAAATAAATATTTTCTTCCACAAAACCAAACAGATTGTCTATGAAAATTCTTTAATGAAAGAGATGTTTGGCCCTAAAAAGGGCCTAGATATTGCTGTTATGAAGATCATTCGTGGATGACTTCTTAGGCACGCTCGCCACGGATGCGACGAGCCAGTTGGATGTCCTTTGGCATGATAGTCACGCGCTTGGCATGGATGGCGCACAGGTTGGTATCCTCAAACAGACCCACGAGGTAAGCCTCGGAAGCTTCCTGGAGAGCCATGACAGCAGAGGACTGGAAGCGGAGGTCAGTCTTGAAATCCTGAGCAATTTCACGCACCAGGCGCTGGAAAGGCAGTTTCCTGATAAGCAGCTCAGTGCTCTTCTGATAACGGCGGATCTCACGGAGAGCAACGGTTCCAGGCCTGTAACGGTGGGGTTTCTTGACACCTCCAGTGGCTGGAGCAGACTTGCGAGCTGCCTTTGTAGCAAGCTGCTTGCGGGGCGCCTTGCCACCAGTGGACTTGCGAGCCGTTTGCTTGGTACGTGCCATAGTTGTGGTAACAACAACTCACAACGAACACTCAGCTGAGTCTGCCCGCGCTTCCCACAAAATCCCTTTATATATGAATCGGGTGGGCCCGACGACTCCAACCCTGCCTTGTGATTGGTCAGAAACGTCCAGTGAGGCTCATCGCCCACGCAGTCACCGCATGAAAGATGTGATCATTATTGTTAGTCTAATTCATTTTGTTCTTATTCTTATTCTTATTCTTATTCTTTCTTCCCTCATTCATAACAAATCTTGGAAAATATACAGCAGAACTGACATGTCATTTAAAATTCTAAGACAATTAGCAAGAAAGTTGTGATATTCTTATTTTTTTCATTCTTTTTATTCTATTTTTTTCTTATTCTTGTCATAATTAATATTGTTATCTTTATTATTTTCATTTTTTTTTATTATTCTTCCTTATCTTATTCTTATTTATCCTACTTTTAGAGAGATGAGGCTTGTGCGGTCACCCATCCAAGTTCTGCCCGGACCCCCTGCTTAACCTTGCTGATCCCGCCGTCAGCTGATTGGTCAAGAGCGGAGAACAAGGTGTTGGGAGGGCTTATTTCTCTTATTCTTATTCTTTCCTGTATTGTTGTTGCATTGTTGTGCTGAAAATGTTGGAAAATATGCACTAAAATTAACCCTTCATTCATAATTCTACGACAATTAGCAAGAGAGATATATTATTACTTTTTTCCCTTATTTTTGTTCTTTTTATTCTTAATCTTCTTTTTTTTATTATAGTTGTTATTGTTATTTTATTATTTTCGTTTTTCGTTCATTCTCCTCATTCTTATTGCTATTTTTTTCTATTCTCAGAGAGATGAGGCTTTTGTGGTCACCCATCCAAGTTCTTCCCGGACCCCCTGCTTAACTGCGCTGATCCCGCCGTTAGCTAATTGGCCAAGACCGGAGAACTAGGTGTTGGGAGGCCTTCTTTCTATTATTCTTATTCTTTCTTCCCCCATTCATATCGTTGTATTGGAAATGTTGGAAAATATACAAAAGAATTCACCCTTCTATGACAATTAGGAAGAAAGACATGGGATGCTTTCTTTCTTTTTTTTTATATTCCTTTATTGTAATTTTTCTTATTCTTGTTATAATAATTCTTACTGTTATCTTTATTACTTAAAATTTTCGTTCATTCTCCCTATTCTTATTCTTATTTTTTTTATTTATTTATTTTTTTTCAGACAGATGAGGCTTGTGTAGTCACCCATCCAAGTATTGCCCGAAACCCCTGCGTAATCTCGACGATTTCATTTGACAATACCTATTTACTTATTTATTTATTATTATATTTATTAAAAAAAAAAAAGAAGAAAAGAAGATGAAGAATAAGGTATGTAATCGAAATACTCTCTCTATACTGTAGCAATAGTTTAGCTGGATGTACTTGTATTGTGTCAAAAATACTTGCAATATCTGCAATTGTAACCTGCAGTGTCGGCATAATGCATAATTAAGCAATGAAAAGAAAAATTAATAAAAGAATAAATGAAAAAAAGAAAGAAAAAAAGATACAATTAACAATTAAATATATTAGCTACCCCTCTACGTTTCTTTATCACTGCAGAAAAATGGAAACATTTTAACGTAGACTTGTCAAAATTCAACTGAAATTAAGGGTTAAATAAGGATTGTCACCCCTTCCCCAGAGGATATTCATTGTCTTTTAATATATATATATATATATATATATATATATATATATATATATATATATATATATATATATATATATATATATATATATATATATATATATATATATATATATATATATATATATATTCTTTTTATTTAAAGTCTTATTTAGAGAGAGAGAGAGAGAGAGAGAGAGGTAACGTCCTTGAGGATAGCAGCTCGTCTACGCTCCGCTCAGTGATCAGCGTTAGAATGTAATTCCTCATTTCTTTAAAAAAAAAAAAAAAAAAAAAAAAAACAGAAACTTTATTTAGGGGGCTTGCTGGAAACAAACTACAATGGAGGAAAGAACAATATGTCTGCTATATGACCCACCCAGTTAAATTTTCAAGAAGCAAACGCAAGTTGGAAAATACGAGGAAGATAAATTTTCATTTATATACGTTTTATGGTAATTTCTGCCACGCCTTCCTCTATTCATCAAACGTCACTGACACTTATTCCCTTTATTTTTTACTTTACAGAATCTTTTGTAGGGCAAGACTCTAGAGGATATGTGCTTTCATAAATTCTATAATGCTTTGCTTATCATAGAGACATAAAAAAAAAAAATAATAATAATAAAAATAAATAAATTAATTAATTTAAAAAATCAAAATAAATAGATATATAAATTAATTAATCAATCAAATAAATTTCTATGCTTCACCTTTATAGCATTCGTATGAATGTCAAAACAAAACAAAAAATATAAATATAAATAATAATATGAAAAAAAAAAATTACTAAATATATGAAAAATAGCATTACTACTACTACTACTACTACTACTACTACTGCTACTACTACTACTATTTTTTTTTTTTTTTTTATGTAGGAAGGACACTGGCCAAGGGCAACAAAAATGTAATAAAAAAAATGCCCACTGAAATGCCAGTCCCATACAGGGGTCAAAGCAGTGGTCAAAAAATGATGAATAAGTGTCTTGAAACCTCCCTCTTGAAGGAATTCAAGTCATAGGAAGGTGGAAATACGGAAGCAGGCAGGGAGTTCCAGAGTTTACCAGAGAAAGGGATGAATGATTGAGAATACTAGTTAACTCTTGCGTTAGAGAAGTGGACAGAATAGAGGTGAGAGAAAGAAGAAAGTCTTGTGCAGCGAGGCCACGGAAGGAGGGGAGGCATGCAGTTAGCAAGATCAGAAGAGCAGTTAGCATGAAAATAGCGGTAGAAGACAGCTAGATATGCAACATTGCGGCGGTGAGAGAGAAGCTGAAGACAGTCAGTTAGAGGAGAGGAGTTGATGAGACGAAAAGCTTTTGATTCCACCCTGTCTAGAAAAGCAGTATGAGTGGAACCCCCCTCAGACATGTGAAGCATACTCCATACATGGACGGATAAGGCCCTTGTACAGAGTTAGCAGCTGGGGGGGTGAGAAAAACTGGCGGAGACGTCTCAGAACACCTAACTTCATAAAAGCTGTTTTAGCTAGAGATGAGATGTGAAGTTTCCAGTTCAGATTATAAGTAAAGGACAGACCGAGGATGTTCAATGTAGAAGAGGGGGACAGTTGAGTGTCATTGAAGAAGAGGGGATAGTTGTCTGGAAGGTTGTGTCGAGTTGATAGATGGAGGAATTGATTTTTTGAGGCATTGAACAATATCAAGTTTGTTCTGCCCCAATGAGAAATTTTAGAAAGATCAGAAGTCAGGCGTTCTGTGGCTTCCCTGCGTGATATGTTTACCTCCTGAAG
>NW_026973775.1:157500-165000 GCF_035594125.1 Scylla paramamosain | reverse complement strand
TTTCTCACTTCATCAGGTCTTCTCCAAGTATTATTATTATTATCATTATTATTATTATTATTATTATTATTATTATTATCATTATTATTATTATTATTATTATTATTATTATTATTATTATTATTATTATTATCATTGACTTATTTCAATGATCACGCCCCTCATCGTTCTCAGTTTCTCATAAAACAAAATATACATTGAGATGAAAAAGACGCTCAACATATCACAATAGGCAACACATCTAATCAACTCTCCACTGTGACACACAGCAGGTACATTAGTAGAAATATAGTATACATATTTATTCTCGGTCACTTGCGTGCCTGACTAAATAATAATAATAATAATAACAAATAACTAACTCGAAAATAAATACACTACTTGCTTATTATTGATATACCAGTATAGTCTACACAACTCTCTAGATGTTTGAACGTGTGGCTCCGAAGAGGAGCCGGATTGATGGTGATATTGGCTGAAGGGGAGGGAGGCCCTTTATTTACTTCTTCTCAGTCTTCTTGGGAAGGAGCACGGCCTGAATGTTGGGCAGCACGCCACCCTGTGCAATGGTGACTCCGGAGAGGAGCTTGTTAAGTTCCTCGTCGTTGCGGATGGCCAGCTGCAGGTGACGTGGGATGATGCGAGTCTTCTTGTTGTCACGGGCGGCATTGCCGGCAAGCTCAAGGACTTCAGCAGCCAGGTACTCCATAACTGCCGCAAGGTACACGGGGGCACCAGCACCCACGCGCTCGGCGTAGTTGCCTTTCCTTAGAAGGCGATGAATCCTGCCGACCGGGAACTGGAGTCCAGCACGACTGGAACGGGACTTTGACTTTCCCTTCACCTTTCCTCCCTTGCCGCGTCCAGACATGATAATGGATGTTGTGGTAGTAGTAGTAGTAGTAGTAGTTGTTGTTGTTGGTGATAAATGAGGAGCGCGAGTACTCTAACCTCGTCGGTAGCTCTGCGAGCAAGTAGTGAATTTTGGGAAAAACGGCTATATATACGCGAGATCAGATCGGCCCAGAGCGCGTCTGGACCAATCAGGACGCTCGCTGAGGTGGCGACTCCTGATCCTGAGTAGGCACGCTAATATATATACCACTTTTCAACTGAGAAAACGCACACTCGTTCTCACAGCAGTACGGCGACACTATGCCTCCCAAAGCATCAGGAAAGGCTGCCAAGAAAGCTGGCAAGGCACAGAAGGCCATTGCCAAGGGCGACAAGAAGAAGAAGCGCAGGAGGAAGGAGAGCTACTCCATCTACATCTACAAGGTGCTCAAGCAAGTCCACCCAGACACTGGCGTGTCCTCCAAGGCCATGTCAATCATGAACTCGTTCGTGAATGACATTTTCGAGCGCATCGCTGCCGAGGCATCCCGCCTGGCACACTATAACAAGCGCTCCACCATCACCAGCCGGGAAATCCAGACCGCTGTCCGTCTTCTTCTGCCTGGTGAACTGGCAAAACACGCTGTTTCTGAAGGCACCAAGGCTGTTACCAAGTATACCTCCTCCAAGTAAACAGGCGGCCAGTATACTGCTGCCAGTATAAAATAATACCCGGCTCCATTGGAGCCACACTTGAAAAGGAAAAAAGATACGATATAGACAAATGCATTATTATTATAATTATTGTTATTATTATTAATATTATTATTATTATTATTTTTATTATTATTATTATTATTATTATTATTATTATTATTATTATTATCATTATTAATAATATTAATATTGTTGTTTTTATTATGATTATTATTATAATAATTATTGTATCATTATTATTATTATTATTATTATTATTATTATTATTATTATTATTATTATTATTATGCTTATTATTATCGTGATTATTATTCTGTGGAGATAAAGAAAAGATAAAAAAAAAATAGAGATAAAGAAAGATAAAAATTCTCCCAAGTGAAAGAGATATGGCCATGGAAGAGGGAATAATAATAATAATATAAAAAAAAAAAAAGGGGGGAAGGATATTGAGTTGAAAGTCGATACCTGATACTGAAAGATGGAAAATAAATATTTTCTTCCACAAAACCAAACAGATTGTCTATGAAAATTCTTTAATGAAAGAGATGTTTGGCCCTAAAAAGGGCCTAGATATTGCTGTTATGAAGATCATTCGTGGATGACTTCTTAGGCACGCTCGCCACGGATGCGACGAGCCAGTTGGATGTCCTTTGGCATGATAGTCACGCGCTTGGCATGGATGGCGCACAGGTTGGTATCCTCAAACAGACCCACGAGGTAAGCCTCGGAAGCTTCCTGGAGAGCCATGACAGCAGAGGACTGGAAGCGGAGGTCAGTCTTGAAATCCTGAGCAATTTCACGCACCAGGCGCTGGAAAGGCAGTTTCCTGATAAGCAGCTCAGTGCTCTTCTGATAACGGCGGATCTCACGGAGAGCAACGGTTCCAGGCCTGTAACGGTGGGGTTTCTTGACACCTCCAGTGGCTGGAGCAGACTTGCGAGCTGCCTTTGTAGCAAGCTGCTTGCGGGGCGCCTTGCCACCAGTGGACTTGCGAGCCGTTTGCTTGGTACGTGCCATAGTTGTGGTAACAACAACTCACAACGAACACTCAGCTGAGTCTGCCCGCGCTTCCCACAAAATCCCTTTATATATGAATCGGGTGGGCCCGACGACTCCAACCCTGCCTTGTGATTGGTCAGAAACGTCCAGTGAGGCTCATCGCCCACGCAGTCACCGCATGAAAGATGTGATCATTATTGTTAGTCTAATTCATTTTGTTCTTATTCTTATTCTTATTCTTATTCTTTCTTCCCTCATTCATAACAAATCTTGGAAAATATACAGCAGAACTGACATGTCATTTAAAATTCTAAGACAATTAGCAAGAAAGTTGTGATATTCTTATTTTTTTCATTCTTTTTATTCTATTTTTTTCTTATTCTTGTCATAATTAATATTGTTATCTTTATTATTTTCATTTTTTTTTATTATTCTTCCTTATCTTATTCTTATTTATCCTACTTTTAGAGAGATGAGGCTTGTGCGGTCACCCATCCAAGTTCTGCCCGGACCCCCTGCTTAACCTTGCTGATCCCGCCGTCAGCTGATTGGTCAAGAGCGGAGAACAAGGTGTTGGGAGGGCTTATTTCTCTTATTCTTATTCTTTCCTGTATTGTTGTTGCATTGTTGTGCTGAAAATGTTGGAAAATATGCACTAAAATTAACCCTTCATTCATAATTCTACGACAATTAGCAAGAGAGATATATTATTACTTTTTTCCCTTATTTTTGTTCTTTTTATTCTTAATCTTCTTTTTTTTATTATAGTTGTTATTGTTATTTTATTATTTTCGTTTTTCGTTCATTCTCCTCATTCTTATTGCTATTTTTTTCTATTCTCAGAGAGATGAGGCTTTTGTGGTCACCCATCCAAGTTCTTCCCGGACCCCCTGCTTAACTGCGCTGATCCCGCCGTTAGCTAATTGGCCAAGACCGGAGAACTAGGTGTTGGGAGGCCTTCTTTCTATTATTCTTATTCTTTCTTCCCCCATTCATATCGTTGTATTGGAAATGTTGGAAAATATACAAAAGAATTCACCCTTCTATGACAATTAGGAAGAAAGACATGGGATGCTTTCTTTCTTTTTTTTTATATTCCTTTATTGTAATTTTTCTTATTCTTGTTATAATAATTCTTACTGTTATCTTTATTACTTAAAATTTTCGTTCATTCTCCCTATTCTTATTCTTATTTTTTTTATTTATTTATTTTTTTTCAGACAGATGAGGCTTGTGTAGTCACCCATCCAAGTATTGCCCGAAACCCCTGCGTAATCTCGACGATTTCATTTGACAATACCTATTTACTTATTTATTTATTATTATATTTATTAAAAAAAAAAAAGAAGAAAAGAAGATGAAGAATAAGGTATGTAATCGAAATACTCTCTCTATACTGTAGCAATAGTTTAGCTGGATGTACTTGTATTGTGTCAAAAATACTTGCAATATCTGCAATTGTAACCTGCAGTGTCGGCATAATGCATAATTAAGCAATGAAAAGAAAAATTAATAAAAGAATAAATGAAAAAAAGAAAGAAAAAAAGATACAATTAACAATTAAATATATTAGCTACCCCTCTACGTTTCTTTATCACTGCAGAAAAATGGAAACATTTTAACGTAGACTTGTCAAAATTCAACTGAAATTAAGGGTTAAATAAGGATTGTCACCCCTTCCCCAGAGGATATTCATTGTCTTTTAATATATATATATATATATATATATATATATATATATATATATATATATATATATATATATATATATATATATATATATATATATATATATATATATATATATATATATATATATATATTCTTTTTATTTAAAGTCTTATTTAGAGAGAGAGAGAGAGAGAGAGAGAGGTAACGTCCTTGAGGATAGCAGCTCGTCTACGCTCCGCTCAGTGATCAGCGTTAGAATGTAATTCCTCATTTCTTTAAAAAAAAAAAAAAAAAAAAAAAAAACAGAAACTTTATTTAGGGGGCTTGCTGGAAACAAACTACAATGGAGGAAAGAACAATATGTCTGCTATATGACCCACCCAGTTAAATTTTCAAGAAGCAAACGCAAGTTGGAAAATACGAGGAAGATAAATTTTCATTTATATACGTTTTATGGTAATTTCTGCCACGCCTTCCTCTATTCATCAAACGTCACTGACACTTATTCCCTTTATTTTTTACTTTACAGAATCTTTTGTAGGGCAAGACTCTAGAGGATATGTGCTTTCATAAATTCTATAATGCTTTGCTTATCATAGAGACATAAAAAAAAAAAATAATAATAATAAAAATAAATAAATTAATTAATTTAAAAAATCAAAATAAATAGATATATAAATTAATTAATCAATCAAATAAATTTCTATGCTTCACCTTTATAGCATTCGTATGAATGTCAAAACAAAACAAAAAATATAAATATAAATAATAATATGAAAAAAAAAAATTACTAAATATATGAAAAATAGCATTACTACTACTACTACTACTACTACTACTACTGCTACTACTACTACTATTTTTTTTTTTTTTTTTATGTAGGAAGGACACTGGCCAAGGGCAACAAAAATGTAATAAAAAAAATGCCCACTGAAATGCCAGTCCCATACAGGGGTCAAAGCAGTGGTCAAAAAATGATGAATAAGTGTCTTGAAACCTCCCTCTTGAAGGAATTCAAGTCATAGGAAGGTGGAAATACGGAAGCAGGCAGGGAGTTCCAGAGTTTACCAGAGAAAGGGATGAATGATTGAGAATACTAGTTAACTCTTGCGTTAGAGAAGTGGACAGAATAGAGGTGAGAGAAAGAAGAAAGTCTTGTGCAGCGAGGCCACGGAAGGAGGGGAGGCATGCAGTTAGCAAGATCAGAAGAGCAGTTAGCATGAAAATAGCGGTAGAAGACAGCTAGATATGCAACATTGCGGCGGTGAGAGAGAAGCTGAAGACAGTCAGTTAGAGGAGAGGAGTTGATGAGACGAAAAGCTTTTGATTCCACCCTGTCTAGAAAAGCAGTATGAGTGGAACCCCCCTCAGACATGTGAAGCATACTCCATACATGGACGGATAAGGCCCTTGTACAGAGTTAGCAGCTGGGGGGGTGAGAAAAACTGGCGGAGACGTCTCAGAACACCTAACTTCATAAAAGCTGTTTTAGCTAGAGATGAGATGTGAAGTTTCCAGTTCAGATTATAAGTAAAGGACAGACCGAGGATGTTCAATGTAGAAGAGGGGGACAGTTGAGTGTCATTGAAGAAGAGGGGATAGTTGTCTGGAAGGTTGTGTCGAGTTGATAGATGGAGGAATTGATTTTTTGAGGCATTGAACAATATCAAGTTTGTTCTGCCCCAATGAGAAATTTTAGAAAGATCAGAAGTCAGGCGTTCTGTGGCTTCCCTGCGTGATATGTTTACCTCCTGAAGGGTTGGACGTCTATGAAAAGACGTGGAAAAGTGCAGGGTGGTATCTTCAGCGTAGGAGTGGATAGGACAAGAAGTTTGGTTTAGAAGATCATTAATGAATAATAAGAAGAGAGTGGGTGACAGGACAGAACCCTGAGGAACACCACTGTTAATTGATTTAGGAGAAGAACAGTGACCGTCTACCACAGCAGCAATAGAACGGTCAAAAAGGAAACTTGAGATGAAGTAAACAGAGAGAAGGATAGAAACCGTAGGAGGGTAGTTTGGAAATCAAAGCTTTGTGCCAGACTCTATCAAAAGCTTTTGATAATTATGTCCAAGGCAACAGCAAAAGTTTCACCAAAATCTCTAAAAGAGGATGACCAAGACTCAGTAAGGAAAGCCAGAAGATCACCAGTAGAGCGGCCTTGACGGAACCCATACTGGCGATCAGATAGAAGGTTGTGGAGTGATAGATGTTTAAGAATCTTCCTGTTGAAGATAGATTCAAAAACTTTAGATAGGCAGGAAATTAAAGCAATAGGATGGTAGTTTGAGGGATTAGAACGGTCACCCTTTTTAGGAACAGGTTGAATGTAAGTAAACTTCCAGCAAGAAGGAAAGGTAGTGTTGACAGACAGAGCTGAAAGAATTTGAATAGGCAAGGTGCAAGCATGGAGGCATTGTTTCGGAGAACAATAGGAGGGACCCCATCCGGTCCATAAGCCTTCCGAGGGTTTAGGCCAGCGAGGGCATGGAAAACATCATTGCGAAGAATTTTAATAGGTGGCATGAAGTTGTCAGAGGGTGGAGGAGAGGGAGGAACAAGCCCAGAATCGTCCAATGTAGAATTTTTAGCAAAGGTTTGAGCAAAGATTTCAGCTTTAGAAATAGATGCGATAGCAGTGGTGCCATCTGGTTGAAATAGAGTAGGGAAAGAAGAAGCAGCAAAGTTATTGGAGATACTTTTTGGCTAGATGCCAGAAATCACGAAGGGAGTTAGAGAGAGAGAGAGAGAGAGAGAGAGAGAGAGAGAGAGAGAGAGAGAGAGAGAGAGAGAGAGAGAGAGAGAGAGAGAGAGAGAGAGAGAGAATGTGTGTGTGTGTATATGTGTCGGTTGGGTTGTGAAGGATGGGAAAAACCAGCAAGCCTCGGCTCCACTGACTGATCGATACTTGAATGTAATTCAAGTAAGGCGAAGTTAGGTTAGATTAGGTCAGGTCAGGTTAAGTTAGGTTAGGTTAGGTTAATTTAGGTTAGGTTGTTAGTGTTAGTTTAGGGTAGTTTAGGTGATGTTACGTTATGTTAGGTTAGGTTAGGTTAAGTTAGGTTATGTTAGGTTAGGTTAGGCCAGCTTTGCTTAATTTAGGTTAGGTTAATTTAGGATATTATAGGTTAGGTTCATTTAGGTGAAGTTTGGTTACATTAGGTTAGGTAATGTTAATTTAAGTTAGATTAGGTTAGTCAGGTTAGGTGAAGTTAAGTTAGGTTAGGTTAGGAACAACAATAAAAAGAAAGGAGGAAGAAAAACAACAACAGCAAC
>NW_026973775.1:135000-152500 GCF_035594125.1 Scylla paramamosain | reverse complement strand
AACACGAAAACAAAACTACACCTCTTCAAAGCTTTTATTCTCCCCCTTTTAACCTATTGCCCTCTTGCACTCTCTCTTTCCGCTCCCACTAACCTCTCAAAACTTCAGAGGGTCCAGAATCGAGCAATTCGTTTCGCCCTTGGAACGAAATGGTTCGACTTTCGGTCCTCTCTCTCTACTCATGAGGAGTCCAACATCCCTCCTGTTAACATAACACACTACAACAGACTCAACAAACAGCTAACCTCATTTTCTGACAGACACACAAACACATACAATTTCATAACCAACCTTCCCCCAGCTTTCCGTCACCTCCCACACTGCAACCTCCTTGACCCTCCCACTGTGCCTCCTGACCCCATTTTCTAAATAACGGACTCCTTCACTCTCTCTTTCACTCTCTCTCTCTCTCTCTCTCTCTCTCTCTCTCTCTCTCTCTCTCTCTCTCTCTCTCTCTCTCTCTCTCTCTCTCTCTCTCTCTCTCTTTCTCTCTCTTTCTCTAATCTTCTCTACTACTCAAGGTGTCTGAGTGGAATCATCGTCGCACTCTCGTTCACGTGGGGCGAGCCCGTGTGCCTACACCTAGTGGTTTTTTCATATTTTTTGTCTTATGGCTTTGTATTCATCTTTTGTTTATTTTATGCATTATCTTTCTGTCTCGCAGCCTAGGTCCCAAGGAGGCACCGGACCGCTCCCGGGAAAAAGATGCGACAAAACACACCACCATTAACATTCCATGCCTCTGACCGAAGGAGTGGGCTCGCGTGCCAACACCTAGTGGTTTTTTTATATATTTTGTCTTATGGTTTTTTATTCATATTTTTGTGTTTTTTTATGCATTATTTTTCCGTCTCGCAGCCTAGGTTCTCAAAGGGACACCAGACCACTTTCAGATGAAAGAGGATAGCACGAACCGCACTTCTCCCACTGACGCCACGGCAATGGGGCCCCCGGCCGTTGGCATGACGTTCCGGTAGTGGTACCCCCCGTGGCAGTTATGGAGCGGCCAGCACTGATGGTGGGGACGGCAACCACACTATTCAGTGGAAGCCACTTCACCCCCCCCCACAGAGGTAGTTTGGTGCGGCCAGAGCTGGGTAGTAAGGTAGTCAAGAGATGGTGGGGCGGGGCCCTGGAAGCATCCATGCAGGAATCTCCATTCACCCCCCACCACCGGCGACTTACCGCGTGCAAGCAGATGGTATTAGATTTGACCCCTCGTTGCGGTGAGGGAGCCTTTTCGAGCCTCTGTCATTGCACATCCTACAATCACGTCAATCATTATCACAAACCATCCTCACCCTCCCCATGCACATAATACCACGACATTTTTTATATTCTCTCTTTTTTTTTTAGCAGGTTGGCCTTTTTGCAGGACAAGTCACAGGACACGAGATGAAAGGACCGACACCGCTTTTTCACCCACCACATTACATCACACAATAAATATCCCGCCCATCACCAAATCACTCTACTACTATCCGTGGTTCGGAACCCACGTAAAACTGTAGGTCCCTCCGCTATACGGATGTACTTCTTCCTCTGTCCTTCTTTGAACCAATAAAAAACACAAAAAAACCCTTTTTTACTCTGACTGTCCTTCACTCCTCTTTCACATCCTGATAATGCAGGCTCTGGATAGTCTGGCCCCTAACTTGTGCGTGGTTTGGCCTGGTGTTTTGGGTGCGTGGGCGGCGTCCGTTGCCGTGGCTGTTTTGGGCTTGGCTTGCTCGGTTGGTGGCGGACTCTCCTGCTTTCCCCGATAAGGACCTTGTCTCCCTTGCCATCTTAGAATGAATATAACACGCTAAAAAAAAAAAAAAAAAAAAAAAAAAAAAAAAAAGATGTCCTTCCTAATTCAAATTGCGCCTGGGTTAAGCCCCAGTGACTATTTCTCCTCCTACAATTCCCTTCTTATCACCCCCCTATTCTTCCCACTATCCCCACTTCTCCCTCCCCATCTTTTCTCTCTTTGTTATGTTATGTTATGTTATTTTGAGGCACATTCGTGAGCTTCCTGTTAGACCGTT
The DNA here is from genome assembly GCF_035594125.1 of Scylla paramamosain. NCBI lineage: Eukaryota > Metazoa > Arthropoda > Malacostraca > Decapoda > Portunidae > Scylla > Scylla paramamosain. Next base: position 150,470 of record NW_026973775.1, on the reverse strand, counting down.
CGGACGTCGTACTAGCAGCTCTCATCACCATGACTGGCCGCGGCAAGGGAGGCAAGGGTCTTGGAAAGGGAGGCGCCAAGCGTCACCGTAAGGTTCTGCGTGATAACATCCAGGGAATCACCAAGCCTGCTATCCGTCGTCTAGCTCGCCGAGGTGGCGTCAAGCGCATCTCTGGTCTCATCTACGAGGAGACTCGTGGGGTGCTCAAGGTGTTCCTTGAGAACGTTATCAGGGATGCTGTCACCTATACCGAGCACGCCAAGCGTAAGACCGTTACTGCCATGGACGTTGTCTACGCCCTCAAGCGTCAGGGCCGTACCCTGTACGGATTTGGTGGTTAAATCGCTCCATTATTGAGATGGTGCCAGCTATTCAGCTTGCATTATCATCATTGAATAACATCATCTCCCGGACCTTTTTAAGGTCCACAAACATGAAAAGAAAGAAGGACCATAGACTACTATTATTACTACTACTTTCTCATAACCATGTTCACTATCACTATCTGAGCTAAGAAAAGAAACCATTATTAATTATAACCATCTTTCTCACTTCATCAGGTCTTCTCCAAGTATTATTATTATTATCATTATTATTATTATTATTATTATTATTATTATTATCATTATTATTATTATTATTATTATTATTATTATTATTATTATTATTATTATTATCATTGACTTATTTCAATGATCACGCCCCTCATCGTTCTCAGTTTCTCATAAAACAAAATATACATTGAGATGAAAAAGACGCTCAACATATCACAATAGGCAACACATCTAATCAACTCTCCACTGTGACACACAGCAGGTACATTAGTAGAAATATAGTATACACTACTTGCTTATTATTGATATACCAGTATAGTCTACACAACTCTCTAGATGTTTGAACGTGTGGCTCCGAAGAGGAGCCGGATTGATGGTGATATTGGCTGAAGGGGAGGGAGGCCCTTTATTTACTTCTTCTCAGTCTTCTTGGGAAGGAGCACGGCCTGAATGTTGGGCAGCACGCCACCCTGTGCAATGGTGACTCCGGAGAGGAGCTTGTTAAGTTCCTCGTCGTTGCGGATGGCCAGCTGCAGGTGACGTGGGATGATGCGAGTCTTCTTGTTGTCACGGGCGGCATTGCCGGCAAGCTCAAGGACTTCAGCAGCCAGGTACTCCATAACTGCCGCAAGGTACACGGGGGCACCAGCACCCACGCGCTCGGCGTAGTTGCCTTTCCTTAGAAGGCGATGAATCCTGCCGACCGGGAACTGGAGTCCAGCACGACTGGAACGGGACTTTGACTTTCCCTTCACCTTTCCTCCCTTGCCGCGTCCAGACATGATAATGGATGTTGTGGTAGTAGTAGTAGTAGTAGTAGTTGTTGTTGTTGGTGATAAATGAGGAGCGCGAGTACTCTAACCTCGTCGGTAGCTCTGCGAGCAAGTAGTGAATTTTGGGAAAAACGGCTATATATACGCGAGATCAGATCGGCCCAGAGCGCATCTGGACCAATCAGGACGCTCGCTGAGGTGGCGACTCCTGATCCTGAGTAGGCACGCTAATATATATACCACTTTTCAACTGAGAAAACCACAACTGGGTACACTTCACACGTGTCCCAGAGAGTGGCAAAAGCGAAGTCGGCCCTCACCAGGCTGTACCGCTTCAGGGATCTGACCACTGGTCTCAAGCTCCACCTAATAAAGGCTTTGATTTTGCCCATTCTAACTTATCCACCTATTCCCTTGCATGCTCTCTCTAAAACAGCCATCAGCAAGCTTCAGCGGGTCCAGAACAACGCCCTGAGGTTCGCCTTCGGCACCAGATGGGACGACTTTGTCACCTCGGCTGCTCTTCACGAAGCCGCATCCCTCCCAGCCCTGAACGTCCGCCTTCACGATATGGCCGCCAGGGTTTGGGAACAGATGGATGCCGAGGAATGGGATCAGTTCCAGGCGCTGAGGACACAGCACGACGAGGCTCTACCCCGGGAACACGCCGGGTTCCCCAGGAGTCTTCGCCGAGTGCAAGACCCGCCTCCCGAACCCCGATACAGGTGAATGTTATATTTCCGTAACTCATTCCCCTATTAAATTCACAATCTACCTGTATCACTACTAGAAATTAGTCACTCTCCCCCCAAGCACTCTTTTACTGCTAGATAATTTGTCCGCAGATCACGCCATTATCATCACCGACTGCTGACTGAGAGAGAGCGAGCATCTGTCCTTCTCCTTCTGAGAGTAGAGGTACCGTGACGACAGTGGTGGACTGCAGCTAGCCACTAAGAGATCTGCCAGGCCTGATGACGCAGTGGTGGTTCCAGCATCGCGAACTTCCCCTCGCCCCCCCGCGCCCCGAGTCGCCGAGGGACCGGCCGACGTCCTGGCGAGGGGTAATCGTCCTCCGGGGTAGCCTGCTCAGCCCCCGGCAGCGGGACCGAGTTCGGGAAACGCACAGCTGAGGGGTTGGCTGGGGCTGACGGCGCCGCAGGCGTCGCCGAAGGCCTCCCCTTTGAACTCCCCCCCGAACCACCGACAGCGACTCCTAGAACCTCCGACATCGACCCGCGCCCAAGACACCTGCCCACCACCCTCTCCCCCGTCGCAGGACTCCCGAAATAATCGAGTGTATCGTTACAGTGCACAGTGAACATCCACGCGTGTTCTGTGACTCTCATGTTTATTTTGTACGTGATATTGTGACGATTTTTGCTCCCTCGTGTCTTATTTCTTCTTAAGCATTATGTACTCCTTAACGTTTCTACTGTGTCCCTCTGCATTTGACTCTCATGTTTATTTTGTACAAGCTATTGTGACAATTTTTGCTCCCTCGTGTCTTATTTCTTCTTAAGCATTATGTACTCCTTAACGGTTCTACTGTGTCCCTCTGCATTCTTTTTTCCTCCTCTCGATGTTTCCTCCCTTCTACCTTCGTCCCCCTAACTTCACCTCTCTTAAGCTAGTGCATCTCTCTTACCATCCTCTTCTTGCACCGCCTTCTCCAAACAATCTACTTTATGTGTGTCTTCTAGTTGCCCTTTACGACTCACCTGCTAACTCAGGTTTCCACCAAGAACTCATGTTCTGTAAATATTTTATGTCATTGCAACGTACTTGTAAATGTTATGTAAATATTATATGTAACCCTCCCCCACTCTATTCTATCTCACAGCAGTGCGGGTGGTTTTCCTCCGGGGACTCCGGTTTCCACCCTACAAATCGCTCTTGTACTGCCCTGTGACACTCATTACTTTACAGTAGCAAGCCTGACCGCCCGGCAACTTTTTTTCTCCCACTGTACTTCTATTTCTCCTCACTTTTTCTTCCCTGTGTACCAGTCTTGGTACACACACTGCCCCTTCTTGTAACACCCCCCTTTTTCTAAATAAAAACTTGAAAACTTGAAACTTGAAAACGCACACTCGTTCTCACAGCAGTACGGCGACACTATGCCTCCCAAAGCATCAGGAAAGGCTGCCAAGAAAGCTGGCAAGGCACAGAAGGCCATTGCCAAGGGCGACAAGAAGAAGAAGCGCAGGAGGAAGGAGAGCTACTCCATCTACATCTACAAGGTGCTCAAGCAAGTCCACCCAGACACTGGCGTGTCCTCCAAGGCCATGTCAATCATGAACTCGTTCGTGAATGACATTTTCGAGCGCATCGCTGCCGAGGCATCCCGCCTGGCACACTATAACAAGCGCTCCACCATCACCAGCCGGGAAATCCAGACCGCTGTCCGTCTTCTTCTGCCTGGTGAACTGGCAAAACACGCTGTTTCTGAAGGCACCAAGGCTGTTACCAAGTATACCTCCTCCAAGTAAACAGGCGGCCAGTATACTGCTGCCAGTATAAAATAATACCCGGCTCCATTGGAGCCACACTTGAAAAGGAAAAAAGATACGATATAGACAAATGCATTATTATTATAATTATTGTTATTATTATTAATATTATTATTATTATTATTTTTATTATTATTATTATTATTATTATTATTATTATTATTATCATTATTAATAATATTAATATTGTTGTTTTTATTATGATTATTATTATAATAATTATTGTATCATTATTATTATTATTATTATTATTATTATTATTATTATTATTATTATTATTATGCTTATTATTATCGTGATTATTATTCTGTGGAGATAAAGAAAAGATAAAAAAAAAATAGAGATAAAGAAAGATAAAAATTCTCCCAAGTGAAAGAGATATGGCCATGGAAGAGGGAATAATAATAATAATATAAAAAAAAAAAAAGGGGGGAAGGATATTGAGTTGAAAGTCGATACCTGATACTGAAAGATGGAAAATAAATATTTTCTTCCACAAAACCAAACAGATTGTCTATGAAAATTCTTTAATGAAAGAGATGTTTGGCCCTAAAAAGGGCCTAGATATTGCTGTTATGAAGATCATTCGTGGATGACTTCTTAGGCACGCTCGCCACGGATGCGACGAGCCAGTTGGATGTCCTTTGGCATGATAGTCACGCGCTTGGCATGGATGGCGCACAGGTTGGTATCCTCAAACAGACCCACGAGGTAAGCCTCGGAAGCTTCCTGGAGAGCCATGACAGCAGAGGACTGGAAGCGGAGGTCAGTCTTGAAATCCTGAGCAATTTCACGCACCAGGCGCTGGAAAGGCAGTTTCCTGATAAGCAGCTCAGTGCTCTTCTGATAACGGCGGATCTCACGGAGAGCAACGGTTCCAGGCCTGTAACGGTGGGGTTTCTTGACACCTCCAGTGGCTGGAGCAGACTTGCGAGCTGCCTTTGTAGCAAGCTGCTTGCGGGGCGCCTTGCCACCAGTGGACTTGCGAGCCGTTTGCTTGGTACGTGCCATAGTTGTGGTAACAACAACTCACAACGAACACTCAGCTGAGTCTGCCCGCGCTTATAAACATAACATAACATAACAAAGAGAGAAAAGATGGGGAGGGAGAAGTGGGGATAGTGGGAAGAATAGGGGGGTGATAAGAAGGGAATTGTAGGAGGAGAAATAGTCACTGGGGCTTAACCCAGGCGCAATTTGAATTAGGAAGGACATCTTTTTTTTTTTTTTTTTTTTTTTTTTTTTTAGCGTGTTATATTCATTCTAAGATGGCAAGGGAGACAAGGTCCTTATCGGGGAAAGCAGGAGAGTCCGCCACCAACCGAGCAAGCCAAGCCCAAAACAGCCACGGCAACGGACGCCGCCCACGCACCCAAAACACCAGGCCAAACCACGCACAAGTTAGGGGCCAGACTATCCAGAGCCTGCATTATCAGGATGTGAAAGAGGAGTGAAGGACAGTCAGAGTAAAAAAGGGTTTTTTTGTGTTTTTTATTGGTTCAAAGAAGGACAGAGGAAGAAGTACATCCGTATAGCGGAGGGACCTACAGTTTTACGTGGGTTCCGAACCACGGATAGTAGTAGAGTGATTTGGTGATGGGCGGGATATTTATTGTGTGATGTAATGTGGTGGGTGAAAAAGCGGTGTCGGTCCTTTCATCTCGTGTCCTGTGACTCGTCCTGCAAAAAGGCCAACCTGCTAAAAAAAAAAAAAAAAAAAAAAAAGAGAGAATATAAAAAATGTCGTGGTATTATGTGCATGGGGAGGGTGAGGATGGTTTGTGATAATGATTGACGTGATTGTAGGATGTGCAATGACAGAGGCTCGAAAAGGCTCCCTCACCGCAACGAGGGGTCAAATCTAATACCATCTGCTTGCACGCGGTAAGTCGCCGGTGGTGGGGGGTGAATGGAGATTCCTGCATGGATGCTTCCAGGGCCCCGCCCCACCATCTCTTGACTACCTTACTACCCAGCTCTGGCCGCACCAAACTACCTCTGTGGGGGGGGGTGAAGTGGCTTCCACTGAATAGTGTGGTTGCCGTCCCCACCATCAGTGCTGGCCGCTCCATAACTGCCACGGGGGGTACCACTACCGGAACGTCATGCCAACGGCCGGGGGCCCCATTGCCGTGGCGTCAGTGGGAGAAGTGCGGTTCGTGCTATCCTCTTTCATCTGAAAGTGGTCTGGTGTCCCTTTGAGAACCTAGGCTGCGAGACGGAAAAATAATGCATAAAAAAACACAAAAATATGAATAAAAAACCATAAGACAAAATATATAAAAAAACCACTAGGTGTTGGCACGCGAGCCCACTCCTTCGGTCAGAGGCATGGAATGTTAATGGTGGTGTGTTTTGTCGCATCTTTTTCCCGGGAGCGGTCCGGTGCCTCCTTGGGACCTAGGCTGCGAGACAGAAAGATAATGCATAAAATAAACAAAAGATGAATACAAAGCCATAAGACAAAAAATATGAAAAAACCACTAGGTGTAGGCACACGGGCTCGCCCCACGTGAACGAGAGTGCGACGATGATTCCACTCAGACACCTTGAGTAGTAGAGAAGATTAGAGAAAGAGAGAGAAAGAGAGAGAGAGAGAGAGAGAGAGAGAGAGAGAGAGAGAGAGAGAGAGAGAGAGAGAGAGAGAGAGAGAGAGAGAGAGAGAGAGAGAGAGAGAGTGAAAGAGAGAGTGAAGGAGTCCGTTATTTAGAAAATGGGGTCAGGAGGCACAGTGGGAGGGTCAAGGAGGTTGCAGTGTGGGAGGTGACGGAAAGCTGGGGGAAGGTTGGTTATGAAATTGTATGTGTTTGTGTGTCTGTCAGAAAATGAGGTTAGCTGTTTGTTGAGTCTGTTGTAGTGTGTTATGTTAACAGGAGGGATGTTGGACTCCTCATGAGTAGAGAGAGAGGACCGAAAGTCGAACCATTTCGTTCCAAGGGCGAAACGAATTGCTCGATTCTGGACCCTCTGAAGTTTTGAGAGGTTAGTGGGAGCGGAAAGAGAGAGTGCAAGAGGGCAATAGGTTAAAAGGGGGAGAATAAAAGCTTTGAAGAGGTGTAGTTTTGTTTTCGTGTTGCTGTCGCGAAATCTTTCGAGGTTGCTCAAGGCCACGGCGGCTAAAGCAGCTTTTTGGTTTATATGTATGTTGAATTTGAGGTGCTTGTCGATGGTGAGGCCAAGCACTTTGTTGTTGTTACTGATGGGGATTGGGTTGGGGTGTGGAACAATGTTGTTCAATGAGATTTGGCGAGGCTGACTTTTTTTTATGTTAAAGTAGGTGACTTTAGATTTTTCGGGATGGGAGAGGATTCGCCATTTCATCTCCCATAGGCTAGTCGCCGTCAGTTCCCGTTGAATTTTGTCTGTGAGGAGATCTAACGACCTGGCTCGAGCCAATTGCGTTACATCGTCCGCGTATTGAATGGTTAATGAATCATTATGAACTGGAGGGGGCATGTCAGCTGTATACATGTTGAAAAGGGTGGGGGACAGTACAGAGCCTTGTGGGACTCCAGCCTGAGGGGAAAAGGATGTTGAAAAGGTGCCCTGATGACAGATTCTTGTCCGTCTCTCTACCAGAAAACTACATAGTATGCGTTGCGTTAGGGGGGGAAGGTTGAAGTTGTTGCAAATTTTGTGTTTTAAGCCTGCGTGCCAAACAGTGTCAAATGCTTTTTTGACATCTTTTGTTACAAGGGCTGCTCTGAAATAGGGCTTATTGAAATTTAAGTATGCAACTATGCTGTTTAGAGCGTCCTCGGTTGAGGCGTTCCTCCGGAAGCCGAACTGCTGTGGTGCCAGCAGCTCGTTACCTTCGAGGAACGCTCTCAATCTTAAATTGATGAGGCGTTCAAAGGTTTTTCCGAGAATTTCAAGGAGGCTAATGGGGCGATAGTTTTCTGGTAAGTGGGAGTTTTTTCCGGGCTTAGCAATGAGGGTGATGTTTGAAATTTTGAATGCCTTAGGAAAGTATCCAGAGGCAAGGCAGGCGTTGAAAATCTCCGTCAGGCTGGATATAGTTTCTTGGGGAAGGTTCCGCACCATGGGCCAGGTGACTCCTGAGGGGCCAGGGGCTCGCCGCGGAGTATGCCTGAGCAACCTGGCGACATCATCCTCCTCAATAGGTGTGGTGAGAGGGTGTTGGGGGTTGAGGCGTATTTTTTGTATAGTGTTATGTGGAATCGTGTTTGCTAGGTTGTGGCGTGCACGATCGATGATGTTGTTTATGTGGGCAATACTGGGCTCGTGGAGTGGGAGAGGGTGTGGTTGGAAAGTATTGTGCCAGTGTGTCTTGAAGATGCTGGTGACTTGTTCTGGGTTTGTGATGCGATCCCCGTTCACTAGGAGGTACTCGAATCTTTCCCGCTGGCATCCCCTCAGCCTGTACACCATGTGCCAGAACTGTGTAGGATTACTGCAGCGGGTTCTGTCCATATGGGAGACTAGATTCCTCCAGTGAGCGCTGTGATCTTCCTGTAGGCTATTTGTTATGTGTGTACGAAGGGTGCAAAGATCTCCGTAGATAGGTGTGTGGTTGTGCTTGTTTTTTAAAAAGCGTGTTCTGTAGCACACTAGCAGCCTTTGTGTTCTAATGGAAGGTCGGAAGTCTATATGAATTATATGTTGTTTTGTTGGTATGTGTCTGTTGGCTGATGTCAGAATATTGTTGTGTAACGTCTCTAAGGCACTGTCTATGTCTGTGTAGGGTTGGCCTTCGAGCTGTGTTGGTTGGTGTAAGTCTGTGAGTGTTTTCTTGAAGCTCTCCCAGTCGGCGGAGCGGTAGTCGGAGACAGGTGGGGATGGGGTGGATATGGGATTGGAGGATATTTTGAGGATTAGGGGAACGTGGTCAGAACCACAGAGTGGTCCATGGGAGATATAGTGGTGGAAAAGTAGGGATTGCCGATTGGAGAGGATGAGATCTGGCCTGCCATTCCCATTGTGCGTAAAGCATGTGGGGAAGTCAGGTCCAAGGAAACGGAGGCGTTTCAGTTGTGTTAGTTGAAGGAGTTCGTGTCCGTGTTGGTTGTTGTTTGAGTGTTTGAAGGCGGTGTGTTTGGCGTTTAGGTCTGCAAGTATGTAGACCGGGATATTTGTGTGATTGAAAAGATTGTTGAGGCTGGTGAGTGGGAGCCCAGTTTTTGGTCTGCTGTATGTGGTGGCAATGAGAAATTGCCCATGTTGTGTTTCGATCTTGGTGGCCAGGAAGTGGGCTGAGGGCCAGTTGGTTATGTGTATGTGTTTGATGGTACATTTTACCATGAGAGCTACGCCGTCATGATGCGTACCTGTTGTGTAGCGTGTGTTGTAGCCATATAGTTTTATGGGTTTTGGTGGTGAACCTGTGTGGTTGAGGAGGACGATGTCTGGATCGATCGATCGAATTGCTTCTGAAATATGGTGTCTGTTATTCCAGAAACCGCGACAGTTTAATTGTATTATTGTGAGCATGATTTAAGTGTTTTTTTATGTGTTTTTTTTACCCCTCGACGCGGTTCGTGTAGAGGGGGGGGAGGGTTGGGGCACTGTCGCTAGGTGTCGCTTTGTTTCAGTCTTTTTTGTGGTGTTAGTGGTGTTGGCAGTAGTGGTGGTAGAGGTAGAGGTAGATCGTGGTGGAGAGGGCTTTTGGGGCTGCGATTCCCCACAAGCTGAGTCCTCTTCAATAACCAATTCCCCAGGTGAAGGGGGACTAGCGTTATTAGGTGTGGTGTGTTCAGGTTCTTGGAGTGTGAGTGTTGGGGCGTGTGTTTCCTCATTTTGTTCTGGGTAGTTTTGTTTGAAGTGTTCTTGGTTTGTCTGGTGGAAGTGTGGTGGAAGTTTTATTGTGGGGCAGCCATTGTACTCAAGCAAGGAGTTCATTGTTTCTGCCTGTTTTTTTAGATCACCAAATGAGGTTTGGATTGAATATTTTATTATAATTTCTGCAAGCAGAAGTTTCTCGGTGTTTGTGTTTGTATTTTTTGGTGTGAGAGAGTAGGGTGTGGTGGCTTGGGCGTAGGAAGTGGTTGGCTGAGGAGTGGTCTGTGGTGAGTTTTGTTGTTTTTGGTGAGCGCGTTTTATTTGGCATTTAAAGGAAACGGCAGTGTGTTCGCCGTTGCAATTCGCGCATTTTATGGTGGAGGCCTGGCAATTCCTATAATCGTGGCCCCTAGCTGCACACTTGGAGCACACTTGTTCTGTTTCTTTGCACTGGTTTGTGCGGTGGCTGAATTGATAACACTTGTAGCACTGGGTGACTGGGAGGTATTCTTCTATGTTAATATTGTATGAGGGCACTATTTGAGAAAATAGCTTAATGCCTTTGTTTTTTAAAAGTTCGGCCTGTTGTTTTGAGCGTAGTTTAATCTTCAGCATATGGACTTTTGGGATGATGAGTAGTTCGTCAATCTGTGTATCATTCTTTTCCTGGATTTCAGTCAGGAGGTTGTCGTTGGTCTTTTTTAAGATGTACTCGTCTACTCGCCGGGCAAGGATCGTTCGAGCCGATTTCTGCTCCGGAGACTCGACGAGCTCGAAGCCAAGAAGTTTTAAGTTTTCGGTCGCTTGGTGAGACGTGTGGTTATCACGGTCCGCGTCATTAGCTAAACCGATAATGATGTAGGGGCCAGATTTGAAGCATTTCGTGTGGGGGACCTGGGTTCTGGAAAAGAAAGCATTGCTAAGGTCAGCAGGGATGTTAGCAGTTTTTATTTTGTATCTTATAGTCCGGTCAGGGGGGCGTGGGAAGGCCATCCCGTCATGGGGCGGGGCCCTATGACGATTATAGCCTTGTAGAGGTGGCGCTACAGCCTTGTGGCGCTACAGCCTTATGAGTGCTACAACCACGAGTACCTATAACAACCTATTGTTGTTTCCTATCGTCCTAGTGCCCTATATCCCGAGGGGGATCCTAGCTGGAGGGAAGGAAGCCCTAAATATCTGACCCTGAGGTAGGGTTTGTACTCTGCCGAAGATTCTCCAGGCTGCTCTGGCCAGCACTGGAGGCCCCGGTGGCTAGAGAGCGCGGAAAAGGCTTGCCTAAGGCCCAGTCCTGACTCTGTTGCCGGTACGAAGAGAGGAAGAGAAGAAGTAGGAGGAACAGAGTTGGCGCAAGTCACTTATACCAGGTGAGTTGCTGCAGTCTTCCAGCGATACCCTTAGGTGAGGCTCTCTCCACCAGGCACGTAGGGAAAACCGCGGCGCCTCAAAGCGACTGCCGGGTGTCTATCTGTATCTTTTTTTTTGTAAGCAGACCAGGGCCTGATTGTTTGTAGGTGAGCTGGGAGCGAAGCTGCTCCTTTCTCGGTGATTCGTGGGCGAGTGTGTGCGCCTTGCCTCCTGTCGGACTTTTCTTGGGCACAGGAGTGAAAGCAGGAGCGGAGCTTGGCGCCGATTGGTTCCTTACGGACCCGGGAGGCGGAGCTTGTATCTCAGCGGCACGGTGAGGGGCGGAGCTTCTTCCTTGAGCGGTGTCTTCCGGTTGGCTGGCTGCTGCTAGCTGGGAGTGCTGGAACTGGGAGATCCTTCTCCTTCAACAGCTGGAGGTAGAATGTTAGCCCGCGCTTCCCACAAAATCCCTTTATATATGAATCGGGTGGGCCCGACGACTCCAACCCTGCCTTGTGATTGGTCAGAAACGTCCAGTGAGGCTCATCGCCCACGCAGTCACCGCATGAAAGATGTGATCATTATTGTTAGTCTAATTCATTTTGTTCTTATTCTTATTCTTATTCTTATTCTTTCTTCCCTCATTCATAACAAATCTTGGAAAATATACAGCAGAACTGACATGTCATTTAAAATTCTAAGACAATTAGCAAGAAAGTTGTGATATTCTTATTTTTTTCATTCTTTTTATTCTATTTTTTTCTTATTCTTGTCATAATTAATATTGTTATCTTTATTATTTTCATTTTTTTTTATTATTCTTCCTTATCTTATTCTTATTTATCCTACTTTTAGAGAGATGAGGCTTGTGCGGTCACCCATCCAAGTTCTGCCCGGACCCCCTGCTTAACCTTGCTGATCCCGCCGTCAGCTGATTGGTCAAGAGCGGAGAACAAGGTGTTGGGAGGGCTTATTTCTCTTATTCTTATTCTTTCCTGTATTGTTGTTGCATTGTTGTGCTGAAAATGTTGGAAAATATGCACTAAAATTAACCCTTCATTCATAATTCTACGACAATTAGCAAGAGAGATATATTATTACTTTTTTCCCTTATTTTTGTTCTTTTTATTCTTAATCTTCTTTTTTTTATTATAGTTGTTATTGTTATTTTATTATTTTCGTTTTTCGTTCATTCTCCTCATTCTTATTGCTATTTTTTTCTATTCTCAGAGAGATGAGGCTTTTGTGGTCACCCATCCAAGTTCTTCCCGGACCCCCTGCTTAACTGCGCTGATCCCGCCGTTAGCTAATTGGCCAAGACCGGAGAACTAGGTGTTGGGAGGCCTTCTTTCTATTATTCTTATTCTTTCTTCCCCCATTCATATCGTTGTATTGGAAATGTTGGAAAATATACAAAAGAATTCACCCTTCTATGACAATTAGGAAGAAAGACATGGGATGCTTTCTTTCTTTTTTTTTATATTCCTTTATTGTAATTTTTCTTATTCTTGTTATAATAATTCTTACTGTTATCTTTATTACTTAAAATTTTCGTTCATTCTCCCTATTCTTATTCTTATTTTTTTTATTTATTTATTTTTTTTCAGACAGATGAGGCTTGTGTAGTCACCCATCCAAGTATTGCCCGAAACCCCTGCGTAATCTCGACGATTTCATTTGACAATACCTATTTACTTATTTATTTATTATTATATTTATAAAAAAAAAAAAAGAAGAAAAGAAGATGAAGAATAAGGTATGTAATCGAAATACTCTCTCTATACTGTAGCAATAGTTTAGCTGGATGTACTTGTATTGTGTCAAAAATACTTGCAATATCTGCAATTGTAACCTGCAGTGTCGGCATAATGCATAATTAAGCAATGAAAAGAAAAATTAATAAAAGAATAAATGAAAAAAAGAAAGAAAAAAAGATACAATTAACAATTAAATATATTAGCTACCCCTCTACGTTTCTTTATCACTGCAGAAAAATGGAAACATTTTAACGTAGACTTGTCAAAATTCAACTGAAATTAAGGGTTAAATAAGGATTGTCACCCCTTCCCCAGAGGATATTCATTGTCTTTTAATATATATATATATATATATATATATATATATATATATATATATATATATATATATATATATATATATATATATATATATATATATATATATATATATATATATATATATATATATATATATTCTTTTTATTTAAAGTCTTATTTAGAGAGAGAGAGAGAGAGAGAGAGAGGTAACGTCCTTGAGGATAGCAGCTCGTCTACGCTCCGCTCAGTGATCAGCGTTAGAATGTAATTCCTCATTTCTTTAAAAAAAAAAAAAAAAAAAAAAAACAGAAACTTTATTTAGGGGGCTTGCTGGAAACAAACTACAATGGAGGAAAGAACAATATGTCTGCTATATGACCCACCCAGTTAAATTTTCAAGAAGCAAACGCAAGTTGGAAAATACGAGGAAGATAAATTTTCATTTATATACGTTTTATGGTAATTTCTGCCACGCCTTCCTCTATTCATCAAACGTCACTGACACTTATTCCCTTTATTTTTTACTTTACAGAATCTTTTGTAGGGCAAGACTCTAGAGGATATGTGCTTTCATAAATTCTATAATGCTTTGCTTATCATAGAGACATAAAAAAAAAAAATAATAATAATAAAAATAAATAAATTAATTAATTTAAAAAATCAAAATAAATAGATATATAAATTAATTAATCAATCAAATAAATTTCTATGCTTCACCTTTATAGCATTCGTATGAATGTCAAAACAAAACAAAAAATATAAATATAAATAATAATATGAAAAAAAAAAATTACTAAATATATGAAAAATAGCATTACTACTACTACTACTACTACTACTACTACTGCTACTACTACTACTATTTTTTTTTTTTTTTTTATGTAGGAAGGACACTGGCCAAGGGCAACAAAAATGTAATAAAAAAAATGCCCACTGAAATGCCAGTCCCATACAGGGGTCAAAGCAGTGGTCAAAAAATGATGAATGAGTGTCTTGAAACCTCCCTCTTGAAGGAATTCAAGTCATAGGAAGGTGGAAATACGGAAGCAGGCAGGGAGTTCCAGAGTTTACCAGAGAAAGGGATGAATGATTGAGAATACTAGTTAACTCTTGCGTTAGAGAAGTGGACAGAATAGAGGTGAGAGAAAGAAGAAAGTCTTGTGCAGCGAGGCCACGGAAGGAGGGGAGGCATGCAGTTAGCAAGATCAGAAGAGCAGTTAGCATGAAAATAGCGGTAGAAGACAGCTAGATATGCAACATTGCGGCGGTGAGAGAGAAGCTGAAGACAGTCAGTTAGAGGAGAGGAGTTGATGAGACGAAAAGCTTTTGATTCCACCCTGTCTAGAAAAGCAGTATGAGTGGAACCCCCCTCAGACATGTGAAGCATACTCCATACATGGACGGATAAGGCCCTTGTACAGAGTTAGCAGCTGGGGGGGTGAGAAAAACTGGCGGAGACGTCTCAGAACACCCAACTTCATAAAAGCTGTTTTAGCTAGAGATGAGATGTGAAGTTTCCAGTTCAGATTATAAGTAAAGGACAGACCGAGGATGTTCAATGTAGAAGAGGGGGACAGTTGAGTGTCATTGAAGAAGAGGGGATAGTTGTCTGGAAGGTTGTGTCGAGTTGATAGATGGAGGAATTGATTTTTTGAGGCATTGAACAATATCAAGTTTGTTCTGCCCCAATGAGAAATTTTAGAAAGATCAGAAGTCAGGCGTTCTGTGGCTTCCCTGCGTGATATGTTTACCTCCTGAAGGGTTGGACGTCTATGAAAAGACGTGGAAAAGTGCAGGGTGGTATCTTCAGCGTAGGAGTGGATAGGACAAGAAGTTTGGTTTAGAAGATCATTAATGAATAATAAGAAGAGAGTGGGTGACAGGACAGAACCCTGAGGAACACCACTGTTAATTGATTTAGGAGAAGAACAGTGACCGTCTACCACAGCAGCAATAGAACGGTCAAAAAGGAAACTTGAGATGAAGTAAACAGAGAGAAGGATAGAAACCGTAGGAGGGTAGTTTGGAAATCAAAGCTTTGTGCCAGACTCTATCAAAAGCTTTTGATAATTATGTCCAAGGCAACAGCAAAAGTTTCACCAAAATCTCTAAAAGAGGATGACCAAGACTCAGTAAGGAAAGCCAGAAGATCACCAGTAGAGCGGCCTTGACGGAACCCATACTGGCGATCAGATAGAAGGTTGTGGAGTGATAGATGTTTAAGAATCTTCCTGTTGAAGATAGATTCAAAAACTTTAGATAGGCAGGAAATTAAAGCAATAGGATGGTAGTTTGAGGGATTAGAACGGTCACCCTTTTTAGGAACAGGTTGAATGTAAGTAAACTTCCAGCAAGAAGGAAAGGTAGTGTTGACAGACAGAGCTGAAAGAATTTGAATAGGCAAGGTGCAAGCATGGAGGCATTGTTTCGGAGAACAATAGGAGGGACCCCATCCGGTCCATAAGCCTTCCGAGGGTTTAGGCCAGC
>NW_026973775.1:122500-130000 GCF_035594125.1 Scylla paramamosain | reverse complement strand
AGCCTAGGTTTTAAGGTGGCACCGGACCGCTCTTGGGAAAGGGACGCGACAAAAAATCACCGCCATTAACATACCATGCCTCTGACCGAGGGAGTGGGGTCGTGTGGCAACACCTAGTGGTTTTTTTCATATTTTTTGTCTTATGGCTTTGTATTCATATTTTTGTTTTTTATACATTATTTTCTTGCCTCGCAGCCTAGGTTTCAAGGGGGCACCGGACCACTTCCAGAGAGACGGGGATAGCACGAACCGCACTCCTCCCACTGACGTCACGGCAATGGGGCCCCCGGACGTCGGCATGACGTTCCGGTAGCGGTACCCCCCGAGGTAGTTAAGGAGCGGCCAGTACTGATGATGGGGACGGTAACCACACCATTCAGTGGAAGCCACTTCACCCCCCACACAGAGGTAGTTGGGTGCGGCAAGGGCTGGGCAGGAAGGTAGTCAAGAGATGGTGGGGCGGGGCCCTGGAAGCATCCATGCAGGAATCCCCATTCACCCCCCGCCACCAGCGACTTACCGCGTGCAAGCAGATGGTATTAGATTTGACCCCTCGTTGCGGTGAGGGAGCCTTTTCGAGCCTCTGTCATTGCACATCCTACCATCATGTCAATCATTATCACAAACCATCCTCACCCTCCCCATGCACATAACACCACAACATTTTTTATACTTCTCTTTTCTTTAGCAGGTTGGCCTTTTTGCAGGAAGAGTCACAGGACAAGAGCAGAAAGGACCGACACCGCTTTTTCACCCACCACATTACATCATACATTAAATATCCCTGCCATCACCAAATCACTCTACTACTATCCGTGGTTCGGAACCCACGTAAAACTGTAGGTCCCTCCGCTATACGGATGTACTTCTTCCTCTGTCCTTCTTTGAACCAATAAAAAGCAAAAAAAAAAAAACCCTTTCTACTCTGACTGTCCTTCACTCCTCTTTCACATCCTGATGGTGCAGGCTCTGGATAGTCTGGCCCCTAACTTGTGCGTGGTTTGGCCCGGGGTTTTGGGTGCGTGGGCGGCGTTCGTGGCTGTGGCTGTGTTGGGCTTGGCCTGCTCGGTTGGTGGCGGACTCTCCTGCTTTCCCCGATAAAGACCTTGTCCCCCTTGCCATCTTAGCATGAATATAACACGTAAAAAAAAAAAAAAAAAAAAAAAAAAAAAAAAAAAAAAAAAAAAAAAAAAAAAAAAAAGATGTCCTTCCTCATTGAAATTGCGCCTGGGTTAAGCCCCAGTGACTATTTCTCCTACTACAATTCCCTTCTTATCACCCCCCTATTCTTCCCACTATCCCCACTTCCCCCTCCCCATCTTTTCTCTCTTTGTTATGTTATGTTATGTTATTTTGAGGCACATTCGTGAGCTTCCTGTTAGACCGTTCGGACGTCGTACTAGCAGCTCTCATCACCATGACTGGCCGCGGCAAGGGAGGCAAGGGTCTTGGAAAGGGAGGCGCCAAGCGTCACCGTAAGGTTCTGCGTGATAACATCCAGGGAATCACCAAGCCTGCTATCCGTCGTCTAGCTCGCCGAGGTGGCGTCAAGCGCATCTCTGGTCTCATCTACGAGGAGACTCGTGGGGTGCTCAAGGTGTTCCTTGAGAACGTTATCAGGGATGCTGTCACCTATACCGAGCACGCCAAGCGTAAGACCGTTACTGCCATGGACGTTGTCTACGCCCTCAAGCGTCAGGGCCGTACCCTGTACGGATTTGGTGGTTAAATCGCTCCATTATTGAGATGGTGCCAGCTATTCAGCTTGCATTATCATCATTGAATAACATCATCTCCCGGACCTTTTTAAGGTCCACAAACATGAAAAGAAAGAAGGACCATAGACTACTATTATTACTACTACTTTCTCATAACCATGTTCACTATCACTATCTGAGCTAAGAAAAGAAACCATTATTAATTATAACCATCTTTCTCACTTCATCAGGTCTTCTCCAAGTATTATTATTATTATCATTATTATTATTATTATTATTATTATTATCATTATTATTATTATTATTATTATTATTATTATTATTATTATTATTATTATTATTATTATCATTGACTTATTTCAATGATCACGCCCCTCATCGTTCTCAGTTTCTCATAAAACAAAATATACATTGAGATGAAAAAGACGCTCAACATATCACAATAGGCAACACATCTAATCAACTCTCCACTGTGACACACAGCAGGTACATTAGTAGAAATATAGTATACATATTTATTCTCGGTCACTTGCGTGCCTGACTAAATAATAATAATAATAATAACAAATAACTAACTCGAAAATAAATACACTACTTGCTTATTATTGATATACCAGTATAGTCTACACAACTCTCTAGACGTTTGAACGTGTGGCTCCGAAGAGGAGCCGGATTGATGGTGATATTGGCTGAAGGGGAGGGAGGCCCTTTATTTACTTCTTCTCAGTCTTCTTGGGAAGGAGCACGGCCTGAATGTTGGGCAGCACGCCACCCTGTGCAATGGTGACTCCGGAGAGGAGCTTGTTAAGTTCCTCGTCGTTGCGGATGGCCAGCTGCAGGTGACGTGGGATGATGCGAGTCTTCTTGTTGTCACGGGCGGCATTGCCGGCAAGCTCAAGGACTTCAGCAGCCAGGTACTCCATAACTGCCGCAAGGTACACGGGGGCACCAGCACCCACGCGCTCGGCGTAGTTGCCTTTCCTTAGAAGGCGATGAATCCTGCCGACCGGGAACTGGAGTCCAGCACGACTGGAACGGGACTTTGACTTTCCCTTCACCTTTCCTCCCTTGCCGCGTCCAGACATGATAATGGATGTTGTGGTAGTAGTAGTAGTAGTAGTAGTTGTTGTTGTTGGTGATAAATGAGGAGCGCGAGTACTCTAACCTCGTCGGTAGCTCTGCGAGCAAGTAGTGAATTTTGGGAAAAACGGCTATATATACGCGAGATCAGATCGGCCCAGAGCGCGTCTGGACCAATCAGGACGCTCGCTGAGGTGGCGACTCCTGATCCTGAGTAGGCACGCTAATATATATACCACTTTTCAACTGAGAAAACGCACACTCGTTCTCACAGCAGTACGGCGACACTATGCCTCCCAAAGCATCAGGAAAGGCTGCCAAGAAAGCTGGCAAGGCACAGAAGGCCATTGCCAAGGGCGACAAGAAGAAGAAGCGCAGGAGGAAGGAGAGCTACTCCATCTACATCTACAAGGTGCTCAAGCAAGTCCACCCAGACACTGGCGTGTCCTCCAAGGCCATGTCAATCATGAACTCGTTCGTGAATGACATTTTCGAGCGCATCGCTGCCGAGGCATCCCGCCTGGCACACTATAACAAGCGCTCCACCATCACCAGCCGGGAAATCCAGACCGCTGTCCGTCTTCTTCTGCCTGGTGAACTGGCAAAACACGCTGTTTCTGAAGGCACCAAGGCTGTTACCAAGTATACCTCCTCCAAGTAAACAGGCGGCCAGTATACTGCTGCCAGTATAAAATAATACCCGGCTCCATTGGAGCCACACTTGAAAAGGAAAAAAGATACGATATAGACAAATGCATTATTATTATAATTATTGTTATTATTATTAATATTATTATTATTATTATTTTTATTATTATTATTATTATTATTATTATCATTATTAATAATATTAATATTGTTGTTTTTATTATGATTATTATTATAATAATTATTGTATCATTATTATTATTATTATTATTATTATTATTATTATTATTATTATTATTATGCTTATTATTATCGTGATTATTATTCTGTGGAGATAAAGAAAAGATAAAAAAAAAAATAGAGATAAAGAAAGATAAAAATTCTCCCAAGTGAAAGAGATATGGCCATGGAAGAGGGAATAATAATAATAATATAAAAAAAAAAAAAGGGGGGAAGGATATTGAGTTGAAAGTCGATACCTGATACTGAAAGATGGAAAATAAATATTTTCTTCCACAAAACCAAACAGATTGTCTATGAAAATTCTTTAATGAAAGAGATGTTTGGCCCTAAAAAGGGCCTAGATATTGCTGTTATGAAGATCATTCGTGGATGACTTCTTAGGCACGCTCGCCACGGATGCGACGAGCCAGTTGGATGTCCTTTGGCATGATAGTCACGCGCTTGGCATGGATGGCGCACAGGTTGGTATCCTCAAACAGACCCACGAGGTAAGCCTCGGAAGCTTCCTGGAGAGCCATGACAGCAGAGGACTGGAAGCGGAGGTCAGTCTTGAAATCCTGAGCAATTTCACGCACCAGGCGCTGGAAAGGCAGTTTCCTGATAAGCAGCTCAGTGCTCTTCTGATAACGGCGGATCTCACGGAGAGCAACGGTTCCAGGCCTGTAACGGTGGGGTTTCTTGACACCTCCAGTGGCTGGAGCAGACTTGCGAGCTGCCTTTGTAGCAAGCTGCTTGCGGGGCGCCTTGCCACCAGTGGACTTGCGAGCCGTTTGCTTGGTACGTGCCATAGTTGTGGTAACAACAACTCACAACGAACACTCAGCTGAGTCTGCCCGCGCTTCCCACAAAATCCCTTTATATATGAATCGGGTGGGCCCGACGACTCCAACCCTGCCTTGTGATTGGTCAGAAACGTCCAGTGAGGCTCATCGCCCACGCAGTCACCGCATGAAAGATGTGATCATTATTGTTAGTCTAATTCATTTTGTTCTTATTCTTATTCTTATTCTTATTCTTTCTTCCCTCATTCATAACAAATCTTGGAAAATATACAGCAGAACTGACATGTCATTTAAAATTCTAAGACAATTAGCAAGAAAGTTGTGATATTCTTATTTTTTTCATTCTTTTTATTCTATTTTTTTCTTATTCTTGTCATAATTAATATTGTTATCTTTATTATTTTCATTTTTTTTTATTATTCTTCCTTATCTTATTCTTATTTATCCTACTTTTAGAGAGATGAGGCTTGTGCGGTCACCCATCCAAGTTCTGCCCGGACCCCCTGCTTAACCTTGCTGATCCCGCCGTCAGCTGATTGGTCAAGAGCGGAGAACAAGGTGTTGGGAGGGCTTATTTCTCTTATTCTTATTCTTTCCTGTATTGTTGTTGCATTGTTGTGCTGAAAATGTTGGAAAATATGCACTAAAATTAACCCTTCATTCATAATTCTACGACAATTAGCAAGAGAGATATATTATTACTTTTTTCCCTTATTTTTGTTCTTTTTATTCTTAATCTTCTTTTTTTTATTATAGTTGTTATTGTTATTTTATTATTTTCGTTTTTCGTTCATTCTCCTCATTCTTATTGCTATTTTTTTCTATTCTCAGAGAGATGAGGCTTTTGTGGTCACCCATCCAAGTTCTTCCCGGACCCCCTGCTTAACTGCGCTGATCCCGCCGTTAGCTAATTGGCCAAGACCGGAGAACTAGGTGTTGGGAGGCCTTCTTTCTATTATTCTTATTCTTTCTTCCCCCATTCATATCGTTGTATTGGAAATGTTGGAAAATATACAAAAGAATTCACCCTTCTATGACAATTAGGAAGAAAGACATGGGATGCTTTCTTTCTTTTTTTTTATATTCCTTTATTGTAATTTTTCTTATTCTTGTTATAATAATTCTTACTGTTATCTTTATTACTTAAAATTTTCGTTCATTCTCCCTATTCTTATTCTTATTTTTTTTATTTATTTATTTTTTTTCAGACAGATGAGGCTTGTGTAGTCACCCATCCAAGTATTGCCCGAAACCCCTGCGTAATCTCGACGATTTCATTTGACAATACCTATTTACTTATTTATTTATTATTATATTTATAAAAAAAAAAAAAGAAGAAAAGAAGATGAAGAATAAGGTATGTAATCGAAATACTCTCTCTATACTGTAGCAATAGTTTAGCTGGATGTACTTGTATTGTGTCAAAAATACTTGCAATATCTGCAATTGTAACCTGCAGTGTCGGCATAATGCATAATTAAGCAATGAAAAGAAAAATTAATAAAAGAATAAATGAAAAAAAGAAAGAAAAAAAGATACAATTAACAATTAAATATATTAGCTACCCCTCTACGTTTCTTTATCACTGCAGAAAAATGGAAACATTTTAACGTAGACTTGTCAAAATTCAACTGAAATTAAGGGTTAAATAAGGATTGTCACCCCTTCCCCAGAGGATATTCATTGTCTTTTAATATATATATATATATATATATATATATATATATATATATATATATATATATATATATATATATATATATATATATATATATATATATATATATATATATATATATATATATATTCTTTTTATTTAAAGTCTTATTTAGAGAGAGAGAGAGAGAGAGAGAGAGGTAACGTCCTTGAGGATAGCAGCTCGTCTACGCTCCGCTCAGTGATCAGCGTTAGAATGTAATTCCTCATTTCTTTAAAAAAAAAAAAAAAAAAAAAAAAACAGAAACTTTATTTAGGGGGCTTGCTGGAAACAAACTACAATGGAGGAAAGAACAATATGTCTGCTATATGACCCACCCAGTTAAATTTTCAAGAAGCAAACGCAAGTTGGAAAATACGAGGAAGATAAATTTTCATTTATATACGTTTTATGGTAATTTCTGCCACGCCTTCCTCTATTCATCAAACGTCACTGACACTTATTCCCTTTATTTTTTACTTTACAGAATCTTTTGTAGGGCAAGACTCTAGAGGATATGTGCTTTCATAAATTCTATAATGCTTTGCTTATCATAGAGACATAAAAAAAAAAAATAATAATAATAAAAATAAATAAATTAATTAATTTAAAAAATCAAAATAAATAGATATATAAATTAATTAATCAATCAAATAAATTTCTATGCTTCACCTTTATAGCATTCGTATGAATGTCAAAACAAAACAAAAAATATAAATATAAATAATAATATGAAAAAAAAAAATTACTAAATATATGAAAAATAGCATTACTACTACTACTACTACTACTACTACTACTGCTACTACTACTACTATTTTTTTTTTTTTTTTTATGTAGGAAGGACACTGGCCAAGGGCAACAAAAATGTAATAAAAAAAATGCCCACTGAAATGCCAGTCCCATACAGGGGTCAAAGCAGTGGTCAAAAAATGATGAATGAGTGTCTTGAAACCTCCCTCTTGAAGGAATTCAAGTCATAGGAAGGTGGAAATACGGAAGCAGGCAGGGAGTTCCAGAGTTTACCAGAGAAAGGGATGAATGATTGAGAATACTAGTTAACTCTTGCGTTAGAGAAGTGGACAGAATAGAGGTGAGAGAAAGAAGAAAGTCTTGTGCAGCGAGGCCACGGAAGGAGGGGAGGCATGCAGTTAGCAAGATCAGAAGAGCAGTTAGCATGAAAATAGCGGTAGAAGACAGCTAGATATGCAACATTGCGGCGGTGAGAGAGAAGCTGAAGACAGTCAGTTAGAGGAGAGGAGTTGATGAGACGAAAAGCTTTTGATTCCACCCTGTCTAGAAAAGCAGTATGAGTGGAACCCCCCTCAGACAT
>NW_026973775.1:107500-117500 GCF_035594125.1 Scylla paramamosain | reverse complement strand
TCTAACACAACGCATCTTGTGTAGTTTTCTGGATGAGAGACAGACAAGAATCCGCCACCAGGGCAACTTTTCGCCATTTTTCACCCCTCAGGCTGGAGTCCCACAAGGCTCCGTACTCTCCCCCACCCTTTTTAACATGTACACAGCTGACCTACCCCTCCCAGCCCACAATGACTCACTAACTATTCAATACGCGGACGATGTAACGCAATTGGCCCGTGCCAGGTCGTTAGATCTCCTAACCGACAAAATTCAATGGGAACTGATGGCGACTAGCCTGTGGGAGATGAAATGGCGAATTCTCTCCCATCCCGAAAAATCAAAAGTCACTTATTTCAACATTAAAAGAAGTCAGCCCCGCCAAATCTCACTAAACAGAATTACTCCAATCCCCACCCCAATCCCCATCAGTAACAACAACAAAGTGCTTGGCCTCACCATAGATAAGCACCTCAACTTCAATATACATATAAAACAAAAAGCAACCATAGCCGCCAAGGCCCTGAGCAACCTGGAAAGATTTCGCGACAGCAGCACAAAAACAAAACTTCACCTCTACAAAGCTTTCATTCTCCCTCTCTTAACCTACTGCCCTCTTGCCCTCTCTCTCTCTGCTCCCTCCAACCTCTCTAAACTTCAAAAAGTTCAAAACCGAGCAATTCGTTTCGCTCTTGGGACGAAATGGTTCGACTTCCAAACCTCTCTCTCCATTCACCAGGAGTCCAACATCCCCCCCCTTAACATAACACTCCACAATAGAATCGAAAAACAACTAAGCTCCTTCTCCGACAGACACACAATCACATACAATTTCATTACCAACCTCCCCCCACCTTTCCGTCACCTGCCGCACTGCAATCTCCTTGATCCTCCCACTGTGCCTCCTGAACCTGTTTTCTAATAATGGACTCCTCCTTTCTTCCCTTCACTATCTCCTTTCTCTGTACCACTCATGGTGTCTGAGTGGCATCATCGTCGTTCTCTCGTTCACGTGGGCGGTCCCGCGTGCCAACACCTAGTGGTTTTTTCATATTTTTTGTCTTATGGTTTTGTATTCATATTTTTGTTTTTGTGCATTATTTTTCTGTCTCGCAGCCTAGGTTTTAAGGTGGCACCGGACCGCTCTTGGGAAAGGGACGCGACAAAAAATCACCGCCATTAACATACCATGCCTCTGACCGAGGGAGTGGGGTCGTGTGGCAACACCTAGTGGTTTTTTCATATTTTTTGTCTTATGGCTTTGTATTCATATTTTTGTTTTTTATACATTATTTTCTTGCCTCGCAGCCTAGGTTTCAAGGGGGCACCGGACCACTTCCAGAGAGACGGGGATAGCACGAACCGCACTCCTCCCACTGACGTCACGGCAATGGGGCCCCCGGACGTCGGCATGACGTTCCGGTAGCGGTACCCCCCGAGGTAGTTAAGGAGCGGCCAGTACTGATGATGGGGACGGTAACCACACCATTCAGTGGAAGCCACTTCACCCCCCACACAGAGGTAGTTGGGTGCGGCAAGGGCTGGGCAGGAAGGTAGTCAAGAGATGGTGGGGCGGGGCCCTGGAAGCATCCATGCAGGAATCCCCATTCACCCCCCGCCACCAGCGACTTACCGCGTGCAAGCAGATGGTATTAGATTTGACCCCTCGTTGCGGTGAGGGAGCCTTTTCGAGCCTCTGTCATTGCACATCCTACCATCATGTCAATCATTATCACAAACCATCCTCACCCTCCCCATGCACATAACACCACAACATTTTTTATACTTCTCTTTTCTTTAGCAGGTTGGCCTTTTTGCAGGAAGAGTCACAGGACAAGAGCAGAAAGGACCGACACCGCTTTTTCACCCACCACATTACATCATACATTAAATATCCCTGCCATCACCAAATCACTCTACTACTATCCGTGGTTCGGAACCCACGTAAAACTGTAGGTCCCTCCGCTATACGGATGTACTTCTTCCTCTGTCCTTCTTTGAACCAATAAAAAGCAAAAAAAAAAAAAACCCTTTCTACTCTGACTGTCCTTCACTCCTCTTTCACATCCTGATGGTGCAGGCTCTGGATAGTCTGGCCCCTAACTTGTGCGTGGTTTGGCCCGGGGTTTTGGGTGCGTGGGCGGCGTTCGTGGCTGTGGCTGTGTTGGGCTTGGCCTGCTCGGTTGGTGGCGGACTCTCCTGCTTTCCCCGATAAAGACCTTGTCCCCCTTGCCATCTTAGCATGAATATAACACGTAAAAAAAAAAAAAAAAAAAAAAAAAAAAAAAGATGTCCTTCCTCATTGAAATTGCGCCTGGGTTAAGCCCCAGTGACTATTTCTCCTACTACAATTCCCTTCTTATCACCCCCCTATTCTTCCCACTATCCCCACTTCCCCCTCCCCATCTTTTCTCTCTTTGTTATGTTATGTTATGTTATTTTGAGGCACATTCGTGAGCTTCCTGTTAGACCGTTCGGACGTCGTACTAGCAGCTCTCATCACCATGACTGGCCGCGGCAAGGGAGGCAAGGGTCTTGGAAAGGGAGGCGCCAAGCGTCACCGTAAGGTTCTGCGTGATAACATCCAGGGAATCACCAAGCCTGCTATCCGTCGTCTAGCTCGCCGAGGTGGCGTCAAGCGCATCTCTGGTCTCATCTACGAGGAGACTCGTGGGGTGCTCAAGGTGTTCCTTGAGAACGTTATCAGGGATGCTGTCACCTATACCGAGCACGCCAAGCGTAAGACCGTTACTGCCATGGACGTTGTCTACGCCCTCAAGCGTCAGGGCCGTACCCTGTACGGATTTGGTGGTTAAATCGCTCCATTATTGAGATGGTGCCAGCTATTCAGCTTGCATTATCATCATTGAATAACATCATCTCCCGGACCTTTTTAAGGTCCACAAACATGAAAAGAAAGAAGGACCATAGACTACTATTATTACTACTACTTTCTCATAACCATGTTCACTATCACTATCTGAGCTAAGAAAAGAAACCATTATTAATTATAACCATCTTTCTCACTTCATCAGGTCTTCTCCAAGTATTATTATTATTATCATTATTATTATTATTATTATTATTATTATTATTATCATTATTATTATTATTATTATTATTATTATTATTATTATTATTATTATTATTATTATTATTATTATTATCATTGACTTATTTCAATGATCACGCCCCTCATCGTTCTCAGTTTCTCATAAAACAAAATATACATTGAGATGAAAAAGACGCTCAACATATCACAATAGGCAACACATCTAATCAACTCTCCACTGTGACACACAGCAGGTACATTAGTAGAAATATAGTATACATATTTATTCTCGGTCACTTGCGTGCCTGACTAAATAATAATAATAATAATAACAAATAACTAACTCGAAAATAAATACACTACTTGCTTATTATTGATATACCAGTATAGTCTACACAACTCTCTAGATGTTTGAACGTGTGGCTCCGAAGAGGAGCCGGATTGATGGTGATATTGGCTGAAGGGGAGGGAGGCCCTTTATTTACTTCTTCTCAGTCTTCTTGGGAAGGAGCACGGCCTGAATGTTGGGCAGCACGCCACCCTGTGCAATGGTGACTCCGGAGAGGAGCTTGTTAAGTTCCTCGTCGTTGCGGATGGCCAGCTGCAGGTGACGTGGGATGATGCGAGTCTTCTTGTTGTCACGGGCGGCATTGCCGGCAAGCTCAAGGACTTCAGCAGCCAGGTACTCCATAACTGCCGCAAGGTACACGGGGGCACCAGCACCCACGCGCTCGGCGTAGTTGCCTTTCCTTAGAAGGCGATGAATCCTGCCGACCGGGAACTGGAGTCCAGCACGACTGGAACGGGACTTTGACTTTCCCTTCACCTTTCCTCCCTTGCCGCGTCCAGACATGATAATGGATGTTGTGGTAGTAGTAGTAGTAGTAGTAGTTGTTGTTGTTGGTGATAAATGAGGAGCGCGAGTACTCTAACCTCGTCGGTAGCTCTGCGAGCAAGTAGTGAATTTTGGGAAAAACGGCTATATATACGCGAGATCAGATCGGCCCAGAGCGCGTCTGGACCAATCAGGACGCTCGCTGAGGTGGCGACTCCTGATCCTGAGTAGGCACGCTAATATATATACCACTTTTCAACTGAGAAAACGCACACTCGTTCTCACAGCAGTACGGCGACACTATGCCTCCCAAAGCATCAGGAAAGGCTGCCAAGAAAGCTGGCAAGGCACAGAAGGCCATTGCCAAGGGCGACAAGAAGAAGAAGCGCAGGAGGAAGGAGAGCTACTCCATCTACATCTACAAGGTGCTCAAGCAAGTCCACCCAGACACTGGCGTGTCCTCCAAGGCCATGTCAATCATGAACTCGTTCGTGAATGACATTTTCGAGCGCATCGCTGCCGAGGCATCCCGCCTGGCACACTATAACAAGCGCTCCACCATCACCAGCCGGGAAATCCAGACCGCTGTCCGTCTTCTTCTGCCTGGTGAACTGGCAAAACACGCTGTTTCTGAAGGCACCAAGGCTGTTACCAAGTATACCTCCTCCAAGTAAACAGGCGGCCAGTATACTGCTGCCAGTATAAAATAATACCCGGCTCCATTGGAGCCACACTTGAAAAGGAAAAAAGATACGATATAGACAAATGCATTATTATTATAATTATTGTTATTATTATTAATATTATTATTATTATTATTTTTATTATTATTATTATTATTATTATTATTATTATTATTATTATTATTATCATTATTAATAATATTAATATTGTTGTTTTTATTATGATTATTATTATAATAATTATTGTATCATTATTATTATTATTATTATTATTATTATTATTATTATTATTATTATTATTATTATTATGCTTATTATTATCGTGATTATTATTCTGTGGAGATAAAGAAAAGATAAAAAAAAAATAGAGATAAAGAAAGATAAAAATTCTCCCAAGTGAAAGAGATATGGCCATGGAAGAGGGAATAATAATAATAATATAAAAAAAAAAAAGGGGGGAAGGATATTGAGTTGAAAGTCGATACCTGATACTGAAAGATGGAAAATAAATATTTTCTTCCACAAAACCAAACAGATTGTCTATGAAAATTCTTTAATGAAAGAGATGTTTGGCCCTAAAAAGGGCCTAGATATTGCTGTTATGAAGATCATTCGTGGATGACTTCTTAGGCACGCTCGCCACGGATGCGACGAGCCAGTTGGATGTCCTTTGGCATGATAGTCACGCGCTTGGCATGGATGGCGCACAGGTTGGTATCCTCAAACAGACCCACGAGGTAAGCCTCGGAAGCTTCCTGGAGAGCCATGACAGCAGAGGACTGGAAGCGGAGGTCAGTCTTGAAATCCTGAGCAATTTCACGCACCAGGCGCTGGAAAGGCAGTTTCCTGATAAGCAGCTCAGTGCTCTTCTGATAACGGCGGATCTCACGGAGAGCAACGGTTCCAGGCCTGTAACGGTGGGGTTTCTTGACACCTCCAGTGGCTGGAGCAGACTTGCGAGCTGCCTTTGTAGCAAGCTGCTTGCGGGGCGCCTTGCCACCAGTGGACTTGCGAGCCGTTTGCTTGGTACGTGCCATAGTTGTGGTAACAACAACTCACAACGAACACTCAGCTGAGTCTGCCCGCGCTTCCCACAAAATCCCTTTATATATGAATCGGGTGGGCCCGACGACTCCAACCCTGCCTTGTGATTGGTCAGAAACGTCCAGTGAGGCTCATCGCCCACGCAGTCACCGCATGAAAGATGTGATCATTATTGTTAGTCTAATTCATTTTGTTCTTATTCTTATTCTTATTCTTATTCTTTCTTCCCTCATTCATAACAAATCTTGGAAAATATACAGCAGAACTGACATGTCATTTAAAATTCTAAGACAATTAGCAAGAAAGTTGTGATATTCTTATTTTTTTCATTCTTTTTATTCTATTTTTTTCTTATTCTTGTCATAATTAATATTGTTATCTTTATTATTTTCATTTTTTTTTATTATTCTTCCTTATCTTATTCTTATTTATCCTACTTTTAGAGAGATGAGGCTTGTGCGGTCACCCATCCAAGTTCTGCCCGGACCCCCTGCTTAACCTTGCTGATCCCGCCGTCAGCTGATTGGTCAAGAGCGGAGAACAAGGTGTTGGGAGGGCTTATTTCTCTTATTCTTATTCTTTCCTGTATTGTTGTTGCATTGTTGTGCTGAAAATGTTGGAAAATATGCACTAAAATTAACCCTTCATTCATAATTCTACGACAATTAGCAAGAGAGATATATTATTACTTTTTTCCCTTATTTTTGTTCTTTTTATTCTTAATCTTCTTTTTTTTATTATAGTTGTTATTGTTATTTTATTATTTTCGTTTTTCGTTCATTCTCCTCATTCTTATTGCTATTTTTTTCTATTCTCAGAGAGATGAGGCTTTTGTGGTCACCCATCCAAGTTCTTCCCGGACCCCCTGCTTAACTGCGCTGATCCCGCCGTTAGCTAATTGGCCAAGACCGGAGAACTAGGTGTTGGGAGGCCTTCTTTCTATTATTCTTATTCTTTCTTCCCCCATTCATATCGTTGTATTGGAAATGTTGGAAAATATACAAAAGAATTCACCCTTCTATGACAATTAGGAAGAAAGACATGGGATGCTTTCTTTCTTTTTTTTTATATTCCTTTATTGTAATTTTTCTTATTCTTGTTATAATAATTCTTACTGTTATCTTTATTACTTAAAATTTTCGTTCATTCTCCCTATTCTTATTCTTATTTTTTTTATTTATTTATTTTTTTTCAGACAGATGAGGCTTGTGTAGTCACCCATCCAAGTATTGCCCGAAACCCCTGCGTAATCTCGACGATTTCATTTGACAATACCTATTTACTTATTTATTTATTATTATATTTATTAAAAAAAAAAAAGAAGAAAAGAAGATGAAGAATAAGGTATGTAATCGAAATACTCTCTCTATACTGTAGCAATAGTTTAGCTGGATGTACTTGTATTGTGTCAAAAATACTTGCAATATCTGCAATTGTAACCTGCAGTGTCGGCATAATGCATAATTAAGCAATGAAAAGAAAAATTAATAAAAGAATAAATGAAAAAAAGAAAGAAAAAAAGATACAATTAACAATTAAATATATTAGCTACCCCTCTACGTTTCTTTATCACTGCAGAAAAATGGAAACATTTTAACGTAGACTTGTCAAAATTCAACTGAAATTAAGGGTTAAATAAGGATTGTCACCCCTTCCCCAGAGGATATTCATTGTCTTTTAATATATATATATATATATATATATATATATATATATATATATATATATATATATATATATATATATATATATATATATATATATATATATATATATATATATATATTCTTTTTATTTAAAGTCTTATTTAGAGAGAGAGAGAGAGAGAGAGAGAGGTAACGTCCTTGAGGATAGCAGCTCGTCTACGCTCCGCTCAGTGATCAGCGTTAGAATGTAATTCCTCATTTCTTTAAAAAAAAAAAAAAAAAAAAAAAAACAGAAACTTTATTTAGGGGGCTTGCTGGAAACAAACTACAATGGAGGAAAGAACAATATGTCTGCTATATGACCCACCCAGTTAAATTTTCAAGAAGCAAACGCAAGTTGGAAAATACGAGGAAGATAAATTTTCATTTATATACGTTTTATGGTAATTTCTGCCACGCCTTCCTCTATTCATCAAACGTCACTGACACTTATTCCCTTTATTTTTTACTTTACAGAATCTTTTGTAGGGCAAGACTCTAGAGGATATGTGCTTTCATAAATTCTATAATGCTTTGCTTATCATAGAGACATAAAAAAAAAAAATAATAATAATAAAAATAAATAAATTAATTAATTTAAAAAATCAAAATAAATAGATATATAAATTAATTAATCAATCAAATAAATTTCTATGCTTCACCTTTATAGCATTCGTATGAATGTCAAAACAAAACAAAAAATATAAATATAAATAATAATATGAAAAAAAAAAATTACTAAATATATGAAAAATAGCATTACTACTACTACTACTACTACTACTACTACTGCTACTACTACTACTATTTTTTTTTTTTTTTTTATGTAGGAAGGACACTGGCCAAGGGCAACAAAAATGTAATAAAAAAAATGCCCACTGAAATGCCAGTCCCATACAGGGGTCAAAGCAGTGGTCAAAAAATGATGAATAAGTGTCTTGAAACCTCCCTCTTGAAGGAATTCAAGTCATAGGAAGGTGGAAATACGGAAGCAGGCAGGGAGTTCCAGAGTTTACCAGAGAAAGGGATGAATGATTGAGAATACTAGTTAACTCTTGCGTTAGAGAAGTGGACAGAATAGAGGTGAGAGAAAGAAGAAAGTCTTGTGCAGCGAGGCCACGGAAGGAGGGGAGGCATGCAGTTAGCAAGATCAGAAGAGCAGTTAGCATGAAAATAGCGGTAGAAGACAGCTAGATATGCAACATTGCGGCGGTGAGAGAGAAGCTGAAGACAGTCAGTTAGAGGAGAGGAGTTGATGAGACGAAAAGCTTTTGATTCCACCCTGTCTAGAAAAGCAGTATGAGTGGAACCCCCCTCAGACATGTGAAGCATACTCCATACATGGACGGATAAGGCCCTTGTACAGAGTTAGCAGCTGGGGGGGTGAGAAAAACTGGCGGAGACGTCTCAGAACACCTAACTTCATAAAAGCTGTTTTAGCTAGAGATGAGATGTGAAGTTTCCAGTTCAGATTATAAGTAAAGGACAGACCGAGGATGTTCAATGTAGAAGAGGGGGACAGTTGAGTGTCATTGAAGAAGAGGGGATAGTTGTCTGGAAGGTTGTGTCGAGTTGATAGATGGAGGAATTGATTTTTTGAGGCATTGAACAATATCAAGTTTGTTCTGCCCCAATGAGAAATTTTAGAAAGATCAGAAGTCAGGCGTTCTGTGGCTTCCCTGCGTGATATGTTTACCTCCTGAAGGGTTGGACGTCTATGAAAAGACGTGGAAAAGTGCAGGGTGGTATCTTCAGCGTAGGAGTGGATAGGACAAGAAGTTTGGTTTAGAAGATCATTAATGAATAATAAGAAGAGAGTGGGTGACAGGACAGAACCCTGAGGAACACCACTGTTAATTGATTTAGGAGAAGAACAGTGACCGTCTACCACAGCAGCAATAGAACGGTCAAAAAGGAAACTTGAGATGAAGTAAACAGAGAGAAGGATAGAAACCGTAGGAGGGTAGTTTGGAAATCAAAGCTTTGTGCCAGACTCTATCAAAAGCTTTTGATAATTATGTCCAAGGCAACAGCAAAAGTTTCACCAAAATCTCTAAAAGAGGATGACCAAGACTCAGTAAGGAAAGCCAGAAGATCACCAGTAGAGCGGCCTTGACGGAACCCATACTGGCGATCAGATAGAAGGTTGTGGAGTGATAGATGTTTAAGAATCTTCCTGTTGAAGATAGATTCAAAAACTTTAGATAGGCAGGAAATTAAAGCAATAGGATGGTAGTTTGAGGGATTAGAACGGTCACCCTTTTTAGGAACAGGTTGAATGTAAGTAAACTTCCAGCAAGAAGGAAAGGTAGTGTTGACAGACAGAGCTGAAAGAATTTGAATAGGCAAGGTGCAAGCATGGAGGCATTGTTTCGGAGAACAATAGGAGGGACCCCATCCGGTCCATAAGCCTTCCGAGGGTTTAGGCCAGCGAGGGCATGGAAAACATCATTGCGAAGAATTTTAATAGGTGGCATGAAGTTGTCAGAGGGTGGAGGAGAGGGAGGAACAAGCCCAGAATCGTCCAATGTAGAATTTTTAGCAAAGGTTTGAGCAAAGATTTCAGCTTTAGAAATAGATGCGATAGCAGTGGTGCCATCTGGTTGAAATAGAGTAGGGAAAGAAGAAGCAGCAAAGTTATTGGAGATACTTTTTGGCTAGATGCCAGAAATCACGAAGGGAGTTAGAGAGAGAGAGAGAGAGAGAGAGAGAGAGAGAGAGA
>NW_026973775.1:72500-102500 GCF_035594125.1 Scylla paramamosain | reverse complement strand
ATTCAATCCAAACCTCATTTGGTGATCTAAAAAAACAGGCAGAAACAATGAACTCCTTGCTTGAGTACAATGGCTGCCCCACAATAAAACTTCCACCACACTTCCACCAGACAAACCAAGAACACTTCAAACAAAACTACCCAGAACAAAATGAGGAAACACACGCCCCAACACTCACACTCCAAGAACCTGAACACACCACACCTAATAACGCTAGTCCCCCTTCACCTGGGGAATTGGTTATTGAAGAGGACTCAGCTTGTGGGGAATCGCAGCCCCAAAAGCCCTCTCCACCACGATCTACCTCTACCTCTACCACCACTACTGCCAACACCACTAACACCACAAAAAAGACTGAAACAAAGCGACACCTAGCGACAGTGCCCCAACCCTCCCCCCCCTCTACACGAACCGCGTCGAGGGGTAAAAAAAACACATAAAAAAACACTTAAATCATGCTCACAATAATACAATTAAACTGTCGCGGTTTCTGGAATAACAGACACCATATTTCAGAAGCAATTCGATCGATCGATCCAGACATCGTCCTCCTCAACCACACAGGTTCACCACCAAAACCCATAAAACTATATGGCTACAACACACGCTACACAACAGGTACGCATCATGACGGCGTAGCTCTCATGGTAAAATGTACCATCAAACACATACACATAACCAACTGGCCCTCAGCCCACTTCCTGGCCACCAAGATCGAAACACAACATGGGCAATTTCTCATTGCCACCACATACAGCAGACCAAAAACTGGGCTCCCACTCACCAGCCTCAACAATCTTTTCAATCACACAAATATCCCGGTCTACATACTTGCAGACCTAAACGCCAAACACACCGCCTTCAAACACTCAAACAACAACCAACACGGACACGAACTCCTTCAACTAACACAACTGAAACGCCTCCGTTTCCTTGGACCTGACTTCCCCACATGCTTTACGCACAATGGGAATGGCAGGCCAGATCTCATCCTCTCCAATCGGCAATCCCTACTTTTCCACCACTATATCTCCCATGGACCACTCTGTGGTTCTGACCACGTTCCCCTAATCCTCAAAATATCCTCCAATCCCATATCCACCCCATCCCCACCTGTCTCCGACTACCGCTCCGCCGACTGGGAGAGCTTCAAGAAAACACTCACAGACTTACACCAACCAACACAGCTCGAAGGCCAACCCTACACAGACATAGACAGTGCCTTAGAGACGTTACACAACAATATTCTGACATCAGCCAACAGACACATACCAACAAAACAACATATAATTCATATAGACTTCCGACCTTCCATTAGAACACAAAGGCTGCTAGTGTGCTACAGAACACGCTTTTTAAAAAACAAGCACAACCACACACCTATCTACGGAGATCTTTGCACCCTTCGTACACACATAACAAATAGCCTACAGGAAGATCACAGCGCTCACTGGAGGAATCTAGTCTCCCATATGGACAGAACCCGCTGCAGTAATCCTACACAGTTCTGGCACATGGTGTACAGGCTGAGGGGATGCCAGCGGGAAAGATTCGAGTACCTCCTAGTGAACGGGGATCGCATCACAAACCCAGAACAAGTCACCAGCATCTTCAAGACACACTGGCACAATACTTTCCAACCACACCCTCTCCCACTCCACGAGCCCAGTATTGCCCACATAAACAACATCATCGATCGTGCACGCCACAACCTAGCAAACACGATTCCACATAACACTATACAAAAAATACGCCTCAACCCCCAACACCCTCTCACCACACCTATTGAGGAGGATGATGTCGCCAGGTTGCTCAGGCATACTCCGCGGCGAGCCCCTGGCCCCTCAGGAGTCACCTGGCCCATGGTGCGGAACCTTCCCCAAGAAACTATATCCAGCCTGACGGAGATTTTCAACGCCTGCCTTGCCTCTGGATACTTTCCTAAGGCATTCAAAATTTCAAACATCACCCTCATTGCTAAGCCCGGAAAAAACTCCCACTTACCAGAAAACTATCGCCCCATTAGCCTCCTTGAAATTCTCGGAAAAACCTTTGAACGCCTCATCAATTTAAGATTGAGAGCGTTCCTCGAAGGTAACGAGCTGCTGGCACCACAGCAGTTCGGCTTCCGGAGGAACGCCTCAACCGAGGACGCTCTAAACAGCATAGTTGCATACTTAAATTTCAATAAGCCCTATTTCAGAGCAGCCCTTGTAACAAAAGATGTCAAAAAAGCATTTGACACTGTTTGGCACGCAGGCTTAAAACACAAAATTTGCAACAACTTCAACCTTCCCCCCCTAACGCAACGCATACTATGTAGTTTTCTGGTAGAGAGACGGACAAGAATCTGTCATCAGGGCACCTTTTCAACATCCTTTTCCCCTCAGGCTGGAGTCCCACAAGGCTCTGTACTGTCCCCCACCCTTTTCAACATGTATACAGCTGACATGCCCCCTCCAGTTCATAATGATTCATTAACCATTCAATACGCGGACGATGTAACGCAATTGGCTCGAGCCAGGTCGTTAGATCTCCTCACAGACAAAATTCAACGGGAACTGACGGCGACTAGCCTATGGGAGATGAAATGGCGAATCCTCTCCCATCCCGAAAAATCTAAAGTCACCTACTTTAACATAAAAAAAAGTCAGCCTCGCCAAATCTCATTGAACAACATTGTTCCACACCCCAACCCAATCCCCATCAGTAACAACAACAAAGTGCTTGGCCTCACCATCGACAAGCACCTCAAATTCAACATACATATAAACCAAAAAGCTGCTTTAGCCGCCGTGGCCTTGAGCAACCTCGAAAGATTTCGCGACAGCAACACGAAAACAAAACTACACCTCTTCAAAGCTTTTATTCTCCCCCTTTTAACCTATTGCCCTCTTGCACTCTCTCTTTCCGCTCCCACTAACCTCTCAAAACTTCAGAGGGTCCAGAATCGAGCAATTCGTTTCGCCCTTGGAACGAAATGGTTCGACTTTCGGTCCTCTCTCTCTACTCATGAGGAGTCCAACATCCCTCCTGTTAACATAACACACTACAACAGACTCAACAAACAGCTAACCTCATTTTCTGACAGACACACAAACACATACAATTTCATAACCAACCTTCCCCCAGCTTTCCGTCACCTCCCACACTGCAACCTCCTTGACCCTCCCACTGTGCCTCCTGACCCCATTTTCTAAATAACGGACTCCTTCACTCTCTCTTTCACTCTCTCTCTCTCTCTCTCTCTCTCTCTCTCTCTCTCTCTCTCTCTCTCTCTCTCTCTCTCTCTCTCTCTCTCTCTCTCTCTCTCTCTCTCTTTCTCTCTCTTTCTCTAATCTTCTCTACTACTCAAGGTGTCTGAGTGGAATCATCGTCGCACTCTCGTTCACGTGGGGCGAGCCCGTGTGCCTACACCTAGTGGTTTTTTCATATTTTTTGTCTTATGGCTTTGTATTCATCTTTTGTTTATTTTATGCATTATCTTTCTGTCTCGCAGCCTAGGTCCCAAGGAGGCACCGGACCGCTCCCGGGAAAAAGATGCGACAAAACACACCACCATTAACATTCCATGCCTCTGACCGAAGGAGTGGGCTCGCGTGCCAACACCTAGTGGTTTTTTTATATATTTTGTCTTATGGTTTTTTATTCATATTTTTGTGTTTTTTTATGCATTATTTTTCCGTCTCGCAGCCTAGGTTCTCAAAGGGACACCAGACCACTTTCAGATGAAAGAGGATAGCACGAACCGCACTTCTCCCACTGACGCCACGGCAATGGGGCCCCCGGCCGTTGGCATGACGTTCCGGTAGTGGTACCCCCCGTGGCAGTTATGGAGCGGCCAGCACTGATGGTGGGGACGGCAACCACACTATTCAGTGGAAGCCACTTCACCCCCCCCCACAGAGGTAGTTTGGTGCGGCCAGAGCTGGGTAGTAAGGTAGTCAAGAGATGGTGGGGCGGGGCCCTGGAAGCATCCATGCAGGAATCTCCATTCACCCCCCACCACCGGCGACTTACCGCGTGCAAGCAGATGGTATTAGATTTGACCCCTCGTTGCGGTGAGGGAGCCTTTTCGAGCCTCTGTCATTGCACATCCTACAATCACGTCAATCATTATCACAAACCATCCTCACCCTCCCCATGCACATAATACCACGACATTTTTTATATTCTCTCTTTTTTTTTTTTTTTTTTTTTTTTTAGCAGGTTGGCCTTTTTGCAGGACGAGTCACAGGACACGAGATGAAAGGACCGACACCGCTTTTTCACCCACCACATTACATCACACAATAAATATCCCGCCCATCACCAAATCACTCTACTACTATCCGTGGTTCGGAACCCACGTAAAACTGTAGGTCCCTCCGCTATACGGATGTACTTCTTCCTCTGTCCTTCTTTGAACCAATAAAAAACACAAAAAAACCCTTTTTTACTCTGACTGTCCTTCACTCCTCTTTCACATCCTGATAATGCAGGCTCTGGATAGTCTGGCCCCTAACTTGTGCGTGGTTTGGCCTGGTGTTTTGGGTGCGTGGGCGGCGTCCGTTGCCGTGGCTGTTTTGGGCTTGGCTTGCTCGGTTGGTGGCGGACTCTCCTGCTTTCCCCGATAAGGACCTTGTCTCCCTTGCCATCTTAGAATGAATATAACACGCTAAAAAAAAAAAAAAAAAAAAAAAAAAAAAAAAAAAAAAAAAAGATGTCCTTCCTAATTCAAATTGCGCCTGGGTTAAGCCCCAGTGACTATTTCTCCTCCTACAATTCCCTTCTTATCACCCCCCTATTCTTCCCACTATCCCCACTTCTCCCTCCCCATCTTTTCTCTCTTTGTTATGTTATGTTATTTTGAGGCACATTCGTGAGCTTCCTGTTAGACCGTTCGGACGTCGTACTAGCAGCTCTCATCACCATGACTGGCCGCGGCAAGGGAGGCAAGGGTCTTGGAAAGGGAGGCGCCAAGCGTCACCGTAAGGTTCTGCGTGATAACATCCAGGGAATCACCAAGCCTGCTATCCGTCGTCTAGCTCGCCGAGGTGGCGTCAAGCGCATCTCTGGTCTCATCTACGAGGAGACTCGTGGGGTGCTCAAGGTGTTCCTTGAGAACGTTATCAGGGATGCTGTCACCTATACCGAGCACGCCAAGCGTAAGACCGTTACTGCCATGGACGTTGTCTACGCCCTCAAGCGTCAGGGCCGTACCCTGTACGGATTTGGTGGTTAAATCGCTCCATTATTGAGATGGTGCCAGCTATTCAGCTTGCATTATCATCATTGAATAACATCATCTCCCGGACCTTTTTAAGGTCCACAAACATGAAAAGAAAGAAGGACCATAGACTACTATTATTACTACTACTTTCTCATAACCATGTTCACTATCACTATCTGAGCTAAGAAAAGAAACCATTATTAATTATAACCATCTTTCTCACTTCATCAGGTCTTCTCCAAGTATTATTATTATTATCATTATTATTATTATTATTATTATTATTATTATTATCATTATTATTATTATTATTATTATTATTATTATTATTATTATTATTATTATTATCATTGACTTATTTCAATGATCACGCCCCTCATCGTTCTCAGTTTCTCATAAAACAAAATATACATTGAGATGAAAAAGACGCTCAACATATCACAATAGGCAACACATCTAATCAACTCTCCACTGTGACACACAGCAGGTACATTAGTAGAAATATAGTATACATATTTATTCTCGGTCACTTGCGTGCCTGACTAAATAATAATAATAATAATAACAAATAACTAACTCGAAAATAAATACACTACTTGCTTATTATTGATATACCAGTATAGTCTACACAACTCTCTAGATGTTTGAACGTGTGGCTCCGAAGAGGAGCCGGATTGATGGTGATATTGGCTGAAGGGGAGGGAGGCCCTTTATTTACTTCTTCTCAGTCTTCTTGGGAAGGAGCACGGCCTGAATGTTGGGCAGCACGCCACCCTGTGCAATGGTGACTCCGGAGAGGAGCTTGTTAAGTTCCTCGTCGTTGCGGATGGCCAGCTGCAGGTGACGTGGGATGATGCGAGTCTTCTTGTTGTCACGGGCGGCATTGCCGGCAAGCTCAAGGACTTCAGCAGCCAGGTACTCCATAACTGCCGCAAGGTACACGGGGGCACCAGCACCCACGCGCTCGGCGTAGTTGCCTTTCCTTAGAAGGCGATGAATCCTGCCGACCGGGAACTGGAGTCCAGCACGACTGGAACGGGACTTTGACTTTCCCTTCACCTTTCCTCCCTTGCCGCGTCCAGACATGATAATGGATGTTGTGGTAGTAGTAGTAGTAGTAGTAGTTGTTGTTGTTGGTGATAAATGAGGAGCGCGAGTACTCTAACCTCGTCGGTAGCTCTGCGAGCAAGTAGTGAATTTTGGGAAAAACGGCTATATATACGCGAGATCAGATCGGCCCAGAGCGCGTCTGGACCAATCAGGACGCTCGCTGAGGTGGCGACTCCTGATCCTGAGTAGGCACGCTAATATATATACCACTTTTCAACTGAGAAAACGCACACTCGTTC
Source organism: Scylla paramamosain (assembly GCF_035594125.1). Lineage (NCBI taxonomy): Eukaryota > Metazoa > Arthropoda > Malacostraca > Decapoda > Portunidae > Scylla > Scylla paramamosain. Next base: position 95,939 of record NW_026973775.1, on the reverse strand, counting down.
TCACAGCAGTACGGCGACACTATGCCTCCCAAAGCATCAGGAAAGGCTGCCAAGAAAGCTGGCAAGGCACAGAAGGCCATTGCCAAGGGCGACAAGAAGAAGAAGCGCAGGAGGAAGGAGAGCTACTCCATCTACATCTACAAGGTGCTCAAGCAAGTCCACCCAGACACTGGCGTGTCCTCCAAGGCCATGTCAATCATGAACTCGTTCGTGAATGACATTTTCGAGCGCATCGCTGCCGAGGCATCCCGCCTGGCACACTATAACAAGCGCTCCACCATCACCAGCCGGGAAATCCAGACCGCTGTCCGTCTTCTTCTGCCTGGTGAACTGGCAAAACACGCTGTTTCTGAAGGCACCAAGGCTGTTACCAAGTATACCTCCTCCAAGTAAACAGGCGGCCAGTATACTGCTGCCAGTATAAAATAATACCCGGCTCCATTGGAGCCACACTTGAAAAGGAAAAAAGATACGATATAGACAAATGCATTATTATTATAATTATTGTTATTATTATTAATATTATTATTATTATTATTTTTATTATTATTATTATTATTATTATTATTATTATTATTATTATTATTATTATCATTATTAATAATATTAATATTGTTGTTTTTATTATGATTATTATTATAATAATTATTGTATCATTATTATTATTATTATTATTATTATTATTATTATTATTATTATTATTATTATTATGCTTATTATTATCGTGATTATTATTCTGTGGAGATAAAGAAAAGATAAAAAAAAAATAGAGATAAAGAAAGATAAAAATTCTCCCAAGTGAAAGAGATATGGCCATGGAAGAGGGAATAATAATAATAATATAAAAAAAAAAAAAGGGGGGAAGGATATTGAGTTGAAAGTCGATACCTGATACTGAAAGATGGAAAATAAATATTTTCTTCCACAAAACCAAACAGATTGTCTATGAAAATTCTTTAATGAAAGAGATGTTTGGCCCTAAAAAGGGCCTAGATATTGCTGTTATGAAGATCATTCGTGGATGACTTCTTAGGCACGCTCGCCACGGATGCGACGAGCCAGTTGGATGTCCTTTGGCATGATAGTCACGCGCTTGGCATGGATGGCGCACAGGTTGGTATCCTCAAACAGACCCACGAGGTAAGCCTCGGAAGCTTCCTGGAGAGCCATGACAGCAGAGGACTGGAAGCGGAGGTCAGTCTTGAAATCCTGAGCAATTTCACGCACCAGGCGCTGGAAAGGCAGTTTCCTGATAAGCAGCTCAGTGCTCTTCTGATAACGGCGGATCTCACGGAGAGCAACGGTTCCAGGCCTGTAACGGTGGGGTTTCTTGACACCTCCAGTGGCTGGAGCAGACTTGCGAGCTGCCTTTGTAGCAAGCTGCTTGCGGGGCGCCTTGCCACCAGTGGACTTGCGAGCCGTTTGCTTGGTACGTGCCATAGTTGTGGTAACAACAACTCACAACGAACACTCAGCTGAGTCTGCCCGCGCTTCCCACAAAATCCCTTTATATATGAATCGGGTGGGCCCGACGACTCCAACCCTGCCTTGTGATTGGTCAGAAACGTCCAGTGAGGCTCATCGCCCACGCAGTCACCGCATGAAAGATGTGATCATTATTGTTAGTCTAATTCATTTTGTTCTTATTCTTATTCTTATTCTTATTCTTTCTTCCCTCATTCATAACAAATCTTGGAAAATATACAGCAGAACTGACATGTCATTTAAAATTCTAAGACAATTAGCAAGAAAGTTGTGATATTCTTATTTTTTTCATTCTTTTTATTCTATTTTTTTCTTATTCTTGTCATAATTAATATTGTTATCTTTATTATTTTCATTTTTTTTTATTATTCTTCCTTATCTTATTCTTATTTATCCTACTTTTAGAGAGATGAGGCTTGTGCGGTCACCCATCCAAGTTCTGCCCGGACCCCCTGCTTAACCTTGCTGATCCCGCCGTCAGCTGATTGGTCAAGAGCGGAGAACAAGGTGTTGGGAGGGCTTATTTCTCTTATTCTTATTCTTTCCTGTATTGTTGTTGCATTGTTGTGCTGAAAATGTTGGAAAATATGCACTAAAATTAACCCTTCATTCATAATTCTACGACAATTAGCAAGAGAGATATATTATTACTTTTTTCCCTTATTTTTGTTCTTTTTATTCTTAATCTTCTTTTTTTTATTATAGTTGTTATTGTTATTTTATTATTTTCGTTTTTCGTTCATTCTCCTCATTCTTATTGCTATTTTTTTCTATTCTCAGAGAGATGAGGCTTTTGTGGTCACCCATCCAAGTTCTTCCCGGACCCCCTGCTTAACTGCGCTGATCCCGCCGTTAGCTAATTGGCCAAGACCGGAGAACTAGGTGTTGGGAGGCCTTCTTTCTATTATTCTTATTCTTTCTTCCCCCATTCATATCGTTGTATTGGAAATGTTGGAAAATATACAAAAGAATTCACCCTTCTATGACAATTAGGAAGAAAGACATGGGATGCTTTCTTTCTTTTTTTTTATATTCCTTTATTGTAATTTTTCTTATTCTTGTTATAATAATTCTTACTGTTATCTTTATTACTTAAAATTTTCGTTCATTCTCCCTATTCTTATTCTTATTTTTTTTATTTATTTATTTTTTTTCAGACAGATGAGGCTTGTGTAGTCACCCATCCAAGTATTGCCCGAAACCCCTGCGTAATCTCGACGATTTCATTTGACAATACCTATTTACTTATTTATTTATTATTATATTTATTAAAAAAAAAAAAGAAGAAAAGAAGATGAAGAATAAGGTATGTAATCGAAATACTCTCTCTATACTGTAGCAATAGTTTAGCTGGATGTACTTGTATTGTGTCAAAAATACTTGCAATATCTGCAATTGTAACCTGCAGTGTCGGCATAATGCATAATTAAGCAATGAAAAGAAAAATTAATAAAAGAATAAATGAAAAAAAGAAAGAAAAAAAGATACAATTAACAATTAAATATATTAGCTACCCCTCTACGTTTCTTTATCACTGCAGAAAAATGGAAACATTTTAACGTAGACTTGTCAAAATTCAACTGAAATTAAGGGTTAAATAAGGATTGTCACCCCTTCCCCAGAGGATATTCATTGTCTTTTAATATATATATATATATATATATATATATATATATATATATATATATATATATATATATATATATATATATATATATATATATATATATATATATATATATATATATATATATATATATTCTTTTTATTTAAAGTCTTATTTAGAGAGAGAGAGAGAGAGAGAGAGAGGTAACGTCCTTGAGGATAGCAGCTCGTCTACGCTCCGCTCAGTGATCAGCGTTAGAATGTAATTCCTCATTTCTTTAAAAAAAAAAAAAAAAAAAAAAAAAACAGAAACTTTATTTAGGGGGCTTGCTGGAAACAAACTACAATGGAGGAAAGAACAATATGTCTGCTATATGACCCACCCAGTTAAATTTTCAAGAAGCAAACGCAAGTTGGAAAATACGAGGAAGATAAATTTTCATTTATATACGTTTTATGGTAATTTCTGCCACGCCTTCCTCTATTCATCAAACGTCACTGACACTTATTCCCTTTATTTTTTACTTTACAGAATCTTTTGTAGGGCAAGACTCTAGAGGATATGTGCTTTCATAAATTCTATAATGCTTTGCTTATCATAGAGACATAAAAAAAAAAAATAATAATAATAAAAATAAATAAATTAATTAATTTAAAAAATCAAAATAAATAGATATATAAATTAATTAATCAATCAAATAAATTTCTATGCTTCACCTTTATAGCATTCGTATGAATGTCAAAACAAAACAAAAAATATAAATATAAATAATAATATGAAAAAAAAAAATTACTAAATATATGAAAAATAGCATTACTACTACTACTACTACTACTACTACTACTGCTACTACTACTACTATTTTTTTTTTTTTTTTTATGTAGGAAGGACACTGGCCAAGGGCAACAAAAATGTAATAAAAAAAATGCCCACTGAAATGCCAGTCCCATACAGGGGTCAAAGCAGTGGTCAAAAAATGATGAATAAGTGTCTTGAAACCTCCCTCTTGAAGGAATTCAAGTCATAGGAAGGTGGAAATACGGAAGCAGGCAGGGAGTTCCAGAGTTTACCAGAGAAAGGGATGAATGATTGAGAATACTAGTTAACTCTTGCGTTAGAGAAGTGGACAGAATAGAGGTGAGAGAAAGAAGAAAGTCTTGTGCAGCGAGGCCACGGAAGGAGGGGAGGCATGCAGTTAGCAAGATCAGAAGAGCAGTTAGCATGAAAATAGCGGTAGAAGACAGCTAGATATGCAACATTGCGGCGGTGAGAGAGAAGCTGAAGACAGTCAGTTAGAGGAGAGGAGTTGATGAGACGAAAAGCTTTTGATTCCACCCTGTCTAGAAAAGCAGTATGAGTGGAACCCCCCTCAGACATGTGAAGCATACTCCATACATGGACGGATAAGGCCCTTGTACAGAGTTAGCAGCTGGGGGGGTGAGAAAAACTGGCGGAGACGTCTCAGAACACCTAACTTCATAAAAGCTGTTTTAGCTAGAGATGAGATGTGAAGTTTCCAGTTCAGATTATAAGTAAAGGACAGACCGAGGATGTTCAATGTAGAAGAGGGGGACAGTTGAGTGTCATTGAAGAAGAGGGGATAGTTGTCTGGAAGGTTGTGTCGAGTTGATAGATGGAGGAATTGATTTTTTGAGGCATTGAACAATATCAAGTTTGTTCTGCCCCAATGAGAAATTTTAGAAAGATCAGAAGTCAGGCGTTCTGTGGCTTCCCTGCGTGATATGTTTACCTCCTGAAGGGTTGGACGTCTATGAAAAGACGTGGAAAAGTGCAGGGTGGTATCTTCAGCGTAGGAGTGGATAGGACAAGAAGTTTGGTTTAGAAGATCATTAATGAATAATAAGAAGAGAGTGGGTGACAGGACAGAACCCTGAGGAACACCACTGTTAATTGATTTAGGAGAAGAACAGTGACCGTCTACCACAGCAGCAATAGAACGGTCAAAAAGGAAACTTGAGATGAAGTAAACAGAGAGAAGGATAGAAACCGTAGGAGGGTAGTTTGGAAATCAAAGCTTTGTGCCAGACTCTATCAAAAGCTTTTGATAATTATGTCCAAGGCAACAGCAAAAGTTTCACCAAAATCTCTAAAAGAGGATGACCAAGACTCAGTAAGGAAAGCCAGAAGATCACCAGTAGAGCGGCCTTGACGGAACCCATACTGGCGATCAGATAGAAGGTTGTGGAGTGATAGATGTTTAAGAATCTTCCTGTTGAAGATAGATTCAAAAACTTTAGATAGGCAGGAAATTAAAGCAATAGGATGGTAGTTTGAGGGATTAGAACGGTCACCCTTTTTAGGAACAGGTTGAATGTAAGTAAACTTCCAGCAAGAAGGAAAGGTAGTGTTGACAGACAGAGCTGAAAGAATTTGAATAGGCAAGGTGCAAGCATGGAGGCATTGTTTCGGAGAACAATAGGAGGGACCCCATCCGGTCCATAAGCCTTCCGAGGGTTTAGGCCAGCGAGGGCATGGAAAACATCATTGCGAAGAATTTTAATAGGTGGCATGAAGTTGTCAGAGGGTGGAGGAGAGGGAGGAACAAGCCCAGAATCGTCCAATGTAGAATTTTTAGCAAAGGTTTGAGCAAAGATTTCAGCTTTAGAAATAGATGCGATAGCAGTGGTGCCATCTGGTTGAAATAGAGTAGGGAAAGAAGAAGCAGCAAAGTTATTGGAGATACTTTTTGGCTAGATGCCAGAAATCACGAAGGGAGTTAGAGAGAGAGAGAGAGAGAGAGAGAGAGAGAGAGAGAGAGAGAGAGAGAGAGAGAGAGAGAGAGAGAGAGAGAGAGAGAGAATGTGTGTGTGTGTATATGTGTCGGTTGGGTTGTGAAGGATGGGAAAAACCAGCAAGCCTCGGCTCCACTGACTGATCGATACTTGAATGTAATTCAAGTAAGGCGAAGTTAGGTTAGATTAGGTCAGGTCAGGTTAAGTTAGGTTAGGTTAGGTTAATTTAGGTTAGGTTGTTAGTGTTAGTTTAGGGTAGTTTAGGTGATGTTACGTTATGTTAGGTTAGGTTAGGTTAAGTTAGGTTATGTTAGGTTAGGTTAGGCCAGCTTTGCTTAATTTAGGTTAGGTTAATTTAGGATATTATAGGTTAGGTTCATTTAGGTGAAGTTTGGTTACATTAGGTTAGGTAATGTTAATTTAAGTTAGATTAGGTTAGTCAGGTTAGGTGAAGTTAAGTTAGGTTAGGTTAGGAACAACAATAAAAAGAAAGGAGGAAGAAAAACAACAACAGCAACAACAACAACAACAACAACAACAGCAACAACAAAGTTAGGTTAAGCTAATTTAGGTTATGTTAAGTTTGGGTTAGTTTAGGGTAGTTTAGGTAATGTTACATTATGTTAGGTTAGGTTAGGTTAAATTTAATAAATAAATAAATAATAATAGTAATAATAAAAATAAGTAGATAAATAAATAAAAAAAAATCCATGAATATATAACACAAATCTTTAAAATATAAAAACATATGATAATTTATATTAGTTGAAAAAAATGAAATAAATGGAATAAGAAATTTAGAAAATTAATAATAATAATAATAATAATAATAATAATAATAATTATAATTATAAGAAGAAGAAGAAGAAGAAGAAGAAGAAGAAGAAGAAGAAGAAGAAGAAGAAGAAGAAGAAGAAGAAGAGGAAGAAGAAGAAGTAGAAAAAAAAACAAGAAGAAGAAGAAGAAAAAAAAGAAGAAGAAGAAGAAGAATAGTAGTAATAATAATATTAATAACAGCAATATTAAAATAATAATGTTAATACTATAAAAATAAAGAAACTTTAGATGAAAAAGAAAAACAATAAAAACAACAACTACAACAACAACAACAACAACAACAACAAGAACAACAATAACGACAACAACAACAACAACAACAACAACAACAACAACAACAACAACAACAACAACAACAACAACAACAACAAGAATAACACCGTGAATGAGAATTAATAATAAAAGAGAGCGAGAGAGAGAGAGAGAGAGAGAGAGAGAGAGAGAGAGAGAGAGAGAGAGAGAGAGAGAGAGAGAGAGAGAGAGAGAGATCCTTTTATGTAAGTATTTGTAAGTATTTTATTTATCTATTTATTTTATTTTTTTGCTTGCCTTATTGCATTAAGCGAGGTAAAAAAAAATGCAAAATGATGAATGAATAAGTAAAAAAAAATGTTGGAATGCCAACAACATATGGTGTTCCCAGGCGGTTACCCATCCAAGTACTAACCGGAACCAACGTTGCTTTTTTTCGCTGATCAGACGAGGAGCGGTGTATTCAACGTTGTGTGGTCGTTGGCCTTGGTGAGCTTGAATTTCCGACTATTAGAAGATTACACTATCTTCTTCTTCTTGTTCTTCTTCTGTTTCTCTTTTTTCTTCTTCATCTTCTTCTTCTTCTTCTTCGTCTTCTTCTTCTTCTTCTTCTTCTTCTTAATCTTCTTCTTCTTATTTTTTTTTTCTTCTTCTTCTTCTTCTTCTTCTTCTTCTTCTTCTTCTTCTTCTTCTTATTATTATTATTATTATTATTATTATTATTATTATTATTATTATTATTATTATTATTAATTTATTATCATTATCATTATTATTTGTATAGTAATAATGATAAGGAGAAGAAGAAGAAGAAGAATTTATTATTAAGAACAATGATGATGTGAGGTGGTAGCAGTAGTTAAGTGTGCTCTCGGCCCAGGAATGTCTGGGCCAATCACAGAACTGGCTGGGACGGGGACCCGTGATCCTGATCCAGTTGCGGGATGAAGCTTGTGTAGTCACCCATCCACGTTTTGCCCAGAGCCGTTGCTTAACCTCGTTGATCTTGAAAAGAATCTATGAAAAGAATAATAAGGATATATATATATATATATATATATATATATATATATATATATATATATATATATATATATATATATATATATATATATATATATATACACACACAGAGAAAGAGAGAGAGAGAGAGAGAGAGAGAGAGAGAGAGAGAGAGAGAGAGAGATGCTTTATTTGTCAATGGAAGCATTTTATTATTTGTTTTTCTTTTCTGCTTGCCTTATTGCATTGTTTTATCATCAAGGGAGGGAAAAAAATGCAAAATGATGAATAAATAAGGAAATAAAAATGTTGGAATGCCAACAACATCTGGTGTTCCCAGGCGGTCACCCATCCAAGTACTAACCGGACCCAACGTTGCTTAACTTCGCTGATCAGACGAGAAGCGGTGTATTCAACGTGGTGTGGTCGTTGGCTCTGATGAGCTTGACTTATCGACTATTTGAAGATGATGTTCTCCTGCTTAGTTATGAAAGCAACGCTTTTCATAGTATAGTTATAATTCTATATATACGAGTATATATATATATATATATATATATATATATATATATATATATATATATATATATATATATATATATATATATATATATATATATATATATATATATATATACATAAACCATACTGGAAGAGCAAGGAGTTAGTGTTAATAAATATATTTGTTTTTTCTTCCAACTAGAAGAGGGGAAACTGGTTATGCTACCAAATGGAAGATAGTTTCTGAAAATTAGAATATGAATTCAGTTGAAACATTACTTGATACTGAATGAATCTTGCGCATGCCTACAAGAAAAGAGTCAGGGGAGAAGGTATATTATCTCGGCATGCCTTAGCGCGCCGGAAAATCTTGCAACCCCTCCACCTTTATATTGAGTTTTATTCACATTTGTGCTTGTGTATGTGAATTTAGTCATAAATGTGCAGTTGCAGGGTCAACACTGAAACAGAAAACCTATGCATATGACCCGATAATGTTAAATTAAGTGAGAAAAACAGGGAAAATAGTAATTTACTACACGCACGACCGCTCTGGCTCAATATATACCGCGCGACGTCACGGCAATGGGGCCCCCGGCCGTCGGCATGACGTTCCGGTAGCGGTACCCCCCGAGGTAGTTAAGGAGCGGCCAGTACTGATGATGGGGACGGTAACCACACCATTCAGTGGAAGCCACTTCACCCCCCACACAGAGGTAGTTGGGTGCGGCAAGGGCTGGGCAGGAAGGTAGTCAAGAGATGGTGGGGCGGGGCCCTGGAAGCATCCATGCAGGAATCCCCATTCACCCCCCGCCACCAGCGACTTACCGCGTGCAGGCAGATGGTATTAGATTTGACCCCTCGTTGCGGTGAGGGAGCCTTTTCGAGCCTCTGTCATTGCACATCCTACCATCACGTCAATCATTATCACAAACCATCCTCTCCCTCCCCATGCATATAACACCACGACATTTTTTATATTATATTTATATATATATATATATATATATATATATATATATATATATATATATATATATATATATATATATATATATATATATATATATATATATATATGTATATGTGTGTATATGTGTATATGTATATATGTGTATATATGTATGTATATGTATATATGTATATATGTATGTATGTGTGTGTATGTGTATATATGTATATATATATATATATTTATATATATATATTTTTTTTTTTTTTTTTTTTTTTTTTTTTTTTTTTTAGCAGGGTGGCCTTTTTGCAGGACGAGTCACAGGACACAAGAAAAAAGGACCAACACCGCTTTTTTCACCCACCACATTACATCATACAATAAATATCCCGGCCATCACCAAATCACTCTACTACTATCCGTGGTTCGGAACCCACGTAAAACTGTAGGTCCCTCCGCTATACGGATGCAATTCTTCCTCTGTCCTTCTTTGAACCAATAAAAAGCACAAAAAAACCCTTTTTACTCTGACTGTCCTTCACTCCTCTTTCACAACCTGATAATGCAGGCTCTGGATAGTCTGGCCCCTAACTTGTGCGTGGTTTGGCCCGGGGATTTGGGTGCGTGGGCGGCGTCCGTGGCTGTGGCTGTGTTGGGCTTGGCTTGCTCGGTTGGTGGAGGACTCTCCTGCTTTCCCCGATAAAGCCCTTGTCTTCCTGGCCATCTTAGAATGAATATAACACGTTAAAAAAAAAAAATAAATAAATAAATAAAAAACATAAAAAAAAGATGTCCCTCCTAATTCAAATTGCGCCTGGGTCAAGCCCCAGTGACTATTTCTCCTACTACAATTCCCTTCTTATCACCCCCCTATTCTTCCCACTATCCCCACTTCTCCCTCCCCATCTTTTCTCTCTTTGTTATGTTATGTTATTTTGAGGCACATTCGTGAGCTTCCTGTTAGACCGTTCTTACGTCGTACTAGCAGCTCTCATCACCATGACTGGCCGCGGCAAGGGAGGCAAGGGTCTTGGAAAGGGAGGCGCCAAGCGTCACCGTAAGGTTCTGCGTGATAACATCCAGGGAATCACCAAGCCTGCTATCCGTCGTCTAGCTCGCCGAGGTGGCGTCAAGCGCATCTCTGGTCTCATCTACGAGGAGACTCGTGGGGTGCTCAAGGTGTTCCTTGAGAACGTTATCAGGGATGCTGTCACCTATACCGAGCACGCCAAGCGTAAGACCGTTACTGCCATGGACGTTGTCTACGCCCTCAAGCGTCAGGGCCGTACCCTGTACGGATTTGGTGGTTAAATCGCTCCATTATTGAGATGGTGCCAGCTATTCAGCTTGCATTATCATCATTGAATAACATCATCTCCCGGACCTTTTTAAGGTCCACAAACATGAAAAGAAAGAAGGACCATAGACTACTATTATTACTACTACTTTCTCATAACCATGTTCACTATCACTATCTGAGCTAAGAAAAGAAACCATTATTAATTATAACCATCTTTCTCACTTCATCAGGTCTTCTCCAAGTATTATTATTATTATCATTATTATTATTATTATTATTATTATTATTATTATCATTATTATTATTATTATTATTATTATTATTATTATTATTATTATTATTATTATTATCATTGACTTATTTCAATGATCACGCCCCTCATCGTTCTCAGTTTCTCATAAAACAAAATATACATTGAGATGAAAAAGACGCTCAACATATCACAATAGGCAACACATCTAATCAACTCTCCACTGTGACACACAGCAGGTACATTAGTAGAAATATAGTATACACTACTTGCTTATTATTGATATACCAGTATAGTCTACACAACTCTCTAGATGTTTGAACGTGTGGCTCCGAAGAGGAGCCGGATTGATGGTGATATTGGCTGAAGGGGAGGGAGGCCCTTTATTTACTTCTTCTCAGTCTTCTTGGGAAGGAGCACGGCCTGAATGTTGGGCAGCACGCCACCCTGTGCAATGGTGACTCCGGAGAGGAGCTTGTTAAGTTCCTCGTCGTTGCGGATGGCCAGCTGCAGGTGACGTGGGATGATGCGAGTCTTCTTGTTGTCACGGGCGGCATTGCCGGCAAGCTCAAGGACTTCAGCAGCCAGGTACTCCATAACTGCCGCAAGGTACACGGGGGCACCAGCACCCACGCGCTCGGCGTAGTTGCCTTTCCTTAGAAGGCGATGAATCCTGCCGACCGGGAACTGGAGTCCAGCACGACTGGAACGGGACTTTGACTTTCCCTTCACCTTTCCTCCCTTGCCGCGTCCAGACATGATAATGGATGTTGTGGTAGTAGTAGTAGTAGTAGTAGTTGTTGTTGTTGGTGATAAATGAGGAGCGCGAGTACTCTAACCTCGTCGGTAGCTCTGCGAGCAAGTAGTGAATTTTGGGAAAAACGGCTATATATACGCGAGATCAGATCGGCCCAGAGCGCGTCTGGACCAATCAGGACGCTCGCTGAGGTGGCGACTCCTGATCCTGAGTAGGCACGCTAATATATATACCACTTTTCAACTGAGAAAACGCACACTCGTTCTCACAGCAGTACGGCGACACTATGCCTCCCAAAGCATCAGGAAAGGCTGCCAAGAAAGCTGGCAAGGCACAGAAGGCCATTGCCAAGGGCGACAAGAAGAAGAAGCGCAGGAGGAAGGAGAGCTACTCCATCTACATCTACAAGGTGCTCAAGCAAGTCCACCCAGACACTGGCGTGTCCTCCAAGGCCATGTCAATCATGAACTCGTTCGTGAATGACATTTTCGAGCGCATCGCTGCCGAGGCATCCCGCCTGGCACACTATAACAAGCGCTCCACCATCACCAGCCGGGAAATCCAGACCGCTGTCCGTCTTCTTCTGCCTGGTGAACTGGCAAAACACGCTGTTTCTGAAGGCACCAAGGCTGTTACCAAGTATACCTCCTCCAAGTAAACAGGCGGCCAGTATACTGCTGCCAGTATAAAATAATACCCGGCTCCATTGGAGCCACACTTGAAAAGGAAAAAAGATACGATATAGACAAATGCATTATTATTATAATTATTGTTATTATTATTAATATTATTATTATTATTATTTTTATTATTATTATTATTATTATTATTATTATTATTATTATTATTATTATTATCATTATTAATAATATTAATATTGTTGTTTTTATTATGATTATTATTATAATAATTATTGTATCATTATTATTATTATTATTATTATTATTATTATTATTATTATTATTATGCTTATTATTATCGTGATTATTATTCTGTGGAGATAAAGAAAAGATAAAAAAAAAATAGAGATAAAGAAAGATAAAAATTCTCCCAAGTGAAAGAGATATGGCCATGGAAGAGGGAATAATAATAATAATATAAAAAAAAAAAAAGGGGGGAAGGATATTGAGTTGAAAGTCGATACCTGATACTGAAAGATGGAAAATAAATATTTTCTTCCACAAAACCAAACAGATTGTCTATGAAAATTCTTTAATGAAAGAGATGTTTGGCCCTAAAAAGGGCCTAGATATTGCTGTTATGAAGATCATTCGTGGATGACTTCTTAGGCACGCTCGCCACGGATGCGACGAGCCAGTTGGATGTCCTTTGGCATGATAGTCACGCGCTTGGCATGGATGGCGCACAGGTTGGTATCCTCAAACAGACCCACGAGGTAAGCCTCGGAAGCTTCCTGGAGAGCCATGACAGCAGAGGACTGGAAGCGGAGGTCAGTCTTGAAATCCTGAGCAATTTCACGCACCAGGCGCTGGAAAGGCAGTTTCCTGATAAGCAGCTCAGTGCTCTTCTGATAACGGCGGATCTCACGGAGAGCAACGGTTCCAGGCCTGTAACGGTGGGGTTTCTTGACACCTCCAGTGGCTGGAGCAGACTTGCGAGCTGCCTTTGTAGCAAGCTGCTTGCGGGGCGCCTTGCCACCAGTGGACTTGCGAGCCGTTTGCTTGGTACGTGCCATAGTTGTGGTAACAACAACTCACAACGAACACTCAGCTGAGTCTGCCCGCGTTTCAGTTTCAGTTTATTAAAGAAAGTTACATGAAAAAATGGGGAACAAGATATACAATAGTCAAAGGGGGGGGGGAGGGGGTTACAAAGTAGGGGAGAAACACAGAAAAATTACAGGAAAGAAAGTGGCCGGGCGGTCCGGCTAGCTATTCTTACTACTAGTATGCCTGAGCTCTTTTTATTGGGCATATTTTGTAGTTTACATAATTATTTAACTATTTTACATAAATTAGAAATATTATGTACAAAATATACATTTATTTATATCTGGGCAAGGGAGCGTCTTGCCCTTCAGTGATGAGGAGGCTTCTGGGGAACCAGGCATGTTGCTGGTTCGGTGCCTCCTCGTGTAGCCTCAGGACATTCCTAATGTATTCCCCGTCATCGTCCTTCAGGCGTTGCCACACCGCCTCAGCCATGAGGTGCAGCCTGACGTTGATGGCGGGGAGGGATGCTCGATGGTGGAGTTCTTCACTGGTGATGAAATCCTGCCAATTGGTATTGAAGATGAAGCGGAGCGCTGAGTTCTGAACCTTCTGGAGCCGACTGATGGCCCGCCTGCTCATGGCGTGAGTGGGGATCGGTGGGTAAGTGAGGACAGGGATCACCAGGGCCTTCACCAGGTGGAGTTTTATGCCTTCCTCCAGGTCCCGGAACCTGTACAGGGAAGCTAGCGCTGAACGGGCTTGTGCAACCCGTGCCGTGATGTGGGTGGTGTAGCCCCTGCCCGTGACCCTGAGGCCCAGGATGGAGCCCTGCCTCTTGAAGGCGACTGGCTCCCCCTGCACATGGAGGGGGACTGGCCGGTGTGCCGCCATGGGGATGACGGTGAACTTGGCAAGATTTGTCCTTATTTTCCACCGTTTCTCGAAGTCATTGACCCTGGTGATCTCCCTCTCGGTGCGAGCGTTGAGCATGGCTCCAGACCTGCCAGGATGAAACACGACCTGCGAGACATCATCTGCGTAGAGGATGTTGGTACCAGCTGCTGAGCCCGGATAGTCGCTGGTGTAGATGGTGTAGAGGGTGGGAGAGAGGACACTGCCCTGGGGCACGCCACTCTCTAGGCCGAACACTGGGCCGAGGTGGGAGCCGACTTTAATCCTCGCCGTCCTGTCCGCCAGGAAGTCGCAAAGCAGTCTGGTAACTGGGTCTGGGAGACCCAGCTGTAGCACCTTGTACTTGAGTCCAAGGTGCCACACTTTGTCAAACGCTTTGCTTACATCCCGGAGGACGAGGTGGCATCGGAAGCGGGAGGCCTGGTGTAGAGCCAGTGTCTCCGTGGCCACAGCTATGGCGTGGGTTGTCCCTCTCCCCCTCCGAAAGCCGAACTGCCCAGGGTGGTAGAGGCTGTGTCCATCCAGGTGGTCCCGAAGCCTGCTCGTGACAATTCTCTCGAACATTTTCCCTGGGACTTCCAGAAGGGAGATGGGCCTATAGCTGGCAGGACTGGTGGGAACCTTTCCAGGTTTCACCACCAGCCGCATCTCCGCTTCCTTCCAGCCGTCAGGGAAGTATCCAGCTGACAGGGAGGCGTTTAGAATCTCCTGCAGTCTGTCCAAGGCACTGACTGGGAGATGGGAGAGGATTGTCTTGTTGATCCCACTCTTGCCGGGGCAGGTGGCCTTGGTGGACCGGATGGCCCGGGTCAGCTCCAGAGACGAGATCCGGCAGTTAAGCGGGGAATCGCCTCGCAGTCTGGTGGGGTCAGCTGCTCCGTACGGGTGCGTGTCTTGGATGCGAGGTCTAAGGCGATCCAGCACGTCTTCTTCGTCGGAGTCTAACTCGTCCTCCTCCTGGAATACCCTCTCCCAGGTGGAGGTGTGGAGACGAGCTTTGTCAGCGTCTGAGTAATGTTTATGTCCTTGGTCGTCAATTAAGTATGAGTCTGGTTTTACTGAGCGTCCTGAAAGCTGTTTAACTTTTTTCCAGAAGACCCTGGGGTTTTTGTGGCTTGCAGCTAAGCTGGCAAGCCTGCTTCCCCAGTGATCCTTGGATTCCTGTCGTCTTCTGTCTGTCAATGTGTGTCTCAACTGTATGTAGCGACGGTAATTGTCAATTGTCCATCCAGTCTGGGAAGCCTGTTCCCTTAGCGCGTCGAACTGAATTCTAGTTATTTGTGTCAGTCGGGAGGGTCTGGGTTGCGGGTCTACTCTGTACGTGGTCTTAGGTATGTGTCTGTCAGCTGTCGTCTTAACAGTATAAGTCCAAGTCTGCAAAGCTCTGTCTATTTCCTCAAGGGAAGCTTGGGAAATGTCATGATAATTAGTCATCTGAAGTCCATTGTCATTAGTGAATTGTTCCCAGTCTGTCCTATGGTATGCGTAGGTCGGCAGTGTGGGAGTGAGTAAAGGAGAGGTAGAAATGTCAAGAATTAGGGGAATATGGTCACTTGTGGTGAGAGGTCCTGGTGTAATGGTGTAGTGGAGAAAGTTAAGGCGGTTAGTAAGAACAATGTCAGGAGAAGAAGATGAGAGAGGTCCGTAATAGGTGGGGAAGTCAGGTCCAATGTGTTTTGCAGTTTGTCGTCTGAGATAGTCGATGAGGTCTCGTCCTACTTGGTTGGTTGTCGCTGTACCTAATGTCGGGTGTCGAGCGTTGAGATCCCCAGCTAAAAAAACAGGGGATTGTCTGCGTAATAATCTAAGAAAGTCAGGGTGGGGAATAAAAGGTCTTCGCGGAGGAAGGTATGATGTGGCTATTGTGAGGGGGCCGTCTGGAGACTCTATTACTACGGCAAGAGTCTCTGAGAGGAAGTCATCCTCAATCCTATGCCTAATTGTCTTCCTAATTGCAATAGCCACTCCGTCCATCTGTTCGTTGCTGAAATTTTGTTGGTAGGTCCTAAAGCCTGGGATTTTTAATCGTTTTTCGTCCTTTAGTCCATGACTGTTGATAAGAACAATGTCTGGGTCAAACTGTCTGTACGTATTAATCAAGTCAAACTTACGTGTGTCCCATGTCAAGACGTTGTGCTGGATCACCCTGAGACGACGCATCATTTTCGGTAGCTACGCGTCCTTCTTGGTGTGTGGGAGTTCCGAAGATGATCCGGGAGAGGGCCATTGGTGAGGGAGGCAAAGAGCCTGGGCTCCACCGACTTACAGAGCCGGTGAAAGGGGCCTTTGGTGTTCTTCAGCCACTGAAGGACATCCTCCGTGGCGTTGTGTTCCCCATTGTGGCCGACTTTGAAGCGACCTTCCTGGATCCCCTTGTGGATCTTGGGTCCGGTGAGGGGGGAAGGCCAGGTGTCGTCGTTTGACTTTATAACAGTTACTGCGATACGGGGGGCGTCGTACGGTTGCTGGGACTGTTGGCCATGTTCTGTATCCTCTTCCTCGGAGTCATCTTCCTCTTCGTCAGAAGACTGAGCACGCTCGTCCTCCGAGTCAGGCTTCTGCGTGATGGGAGGTGGATTGTGAGTAGCAGAGCTTGAGGAGTGAGGGGATGTCTCGTCACTTGTGAGACATTTTATGATGGCGAGAGAGGGCACTGTCTGGGGTAGTTTGACGTCCGGCAGGCCGTTCATAGCAAGGCCTTCCGAGAGAGTCCTCTGGAAGGTCCCCGGAGTTGCAGCTTCTGCCATGTGTGCATGAAGCACACACAGTACACCCTTGAGACTGATCTTGCTCAAGTCACTAGCTGGTTGAGTGCCTGCAGAAGAGGCTGCTAGGGAGTAAGTGGCTGGCTTGGTTCTTTCACTTTTCAGTAGGTCTGTCTTCTCCCTCAAGGCTCTCTTTCTCACTGGACACCTCATAGCTCGGGCACTATGGTTTTGCCCACAGTGAAGACAACGTTTCTCAGCAGCCCTGCAGTCTCGGAAAGTGTGGTCTTCTTGGCCACACTCGGAGCACACTTGGTAGGAAGAGGGCTTGTGGCAAAATCTTGTTTCATGTTCCTCTACTGCATAGCACTTGTTGCATGTCATCAAGGGGACGTAAACCTCTTCCTCTATTTGTGACGGGGCTACCGAGAGGCAGAACATGAGCAAGCCATGTTCCTTGGCCTTTCGTGCCATGTCACCGGTGGTGAAGGTGATTTTAATGGTCTTCGACCTCGGGAACTTGAAGATTTCCACCACCTTTGCCCATGATTGACGACTCTCAATATCTTCTTTGATATCCTCCGGGGAGTTGTCATAGACTAGCTCATCTAGCCTCAGGCACACAACTGTGCGCCTGGACTTGAGCTCTGGAGGCATGATGGGCGTGAAATCACTGTCAGCAAGAGTTTGCAGCATGCTGGGACTGAAGATGTTGTCTGCATCCTTGTCAGTTGCAGTCAGCACAATGATTGCATCCCATGAGGAGATGAGTCTTGTGGGCTTTACCGCAGGGCTGAGGATACCAAGGAGCTGACGCTTGGAGGCCAACTCCTTGGGCCGGGGGTGTTTTATCTTCACCCGTCCCATCTTGTTACTGAAGCTGGGTGTCTGCCATATGGGGCAACAGAAGCCGACTCTGGGAGGACAGGATTGCCGAGGTGCACAGCAGTAAAAGTATCTGGGTTCTGGATACAACAGTGCACCAGACTAAGTTGGTAAAAACACGTCACAGCACAGGGACAGGGTGGAAACGGGGGGGGGAGGGGAGACGCACTGGGGAAGCAAATCACCCTCCGGGGGAAAGGGGAGACACTCTGGGGGGAGGGGACACACTGGGGGAATTATCCTGGGCACTGGGGAGAGGGGGAGCCACTGAGGGAAGGAAGCACTTCAGAGTATATCCGTGGAATGAGGTGTTAATCCTGGGCACAGTGGTGGGGAGGGGGAAAACATCCTGGGCACAGGGAAGCATTCGAGGGGGGCGGGGATAATCCTGGGCACTGGGGAAGGGAGGGGGAATACATCCTGGGCACTAGGGAACACTCGTGGGTAGCGGGTTAATCCTGGGCACTGGGGAATGGAGGGGGAGTACTGGGGATAATCCTGGGCACAAGGGGATGGGGAAGCACTGGGCGAGTCCTGGGCACAAGGGGGGGGACACTGGGGGCTGGGGAAGCACTGGGGCGAATCCTGGGGACTGGGAAAGGGGGAAGCACTGGGGAGGGGGAGGGGGAAGCACTGGGGAGGTGGCGCAGAGGGAGGGGAGGAAAGCACTGGGAAGGGGAAGTAAATCCTGGGCACTGGGGAAGGGGGAACACGTCCTGGTCACTTGTTCATTGCTGTGATGAGTTGTTGTGGAAGCCTGGAGGTCTGGAATGTGTAGAGTGTGGCACTGGCACTGTGATAGTCTTGTGGCACTAGGGAGGCAAGGGTTTAATCCCTTGCACGGTGTGGCTGCAGGGGAGGGAAGAGTGAACCACTGGAGTGCATCGTCAGCTCAGGGGAGAGAGTGGCGGCTGCTGGATGCGTTGCAGGGTACGTGCGGTCCTTAGGAAGGACGAGAATCCTGTGAGGACTACAAAAACCCTCTTCCAAGCGGTGTCTCCTGTGCCAGGTAAGTATACTCTATCTCTGGCGGCTGGGTGGAGCGCGGCCGGGACCAGCAGCGGTGGCAAAAGGAGGTAGGGCCTTCACGATCCCGGTGTCTCCTGTGCCAGGTAAGTATGATTTCTGGGCGAGCGGGGAGCAGTGTTCAGCAACCCAAGTTTATGGATTCCTGTTGAGGAGGAGCAAGTTCCTCCTGCTGTAGGCGCCCTTAGAGGCAGCGGAGGTGTCGGGAAACGACCTGCCTGAGCAAGTCCTCCTGCCCGCGCTTCCCACAAAATCCCTTTATATATGAATCGGGTGGGCCCGACGACTCCAACCCTGCCTTGTGATTGGTCAGAAACGTCCAGTGAGGCTCATCGCCCACGCAGTCACCGCATGAAAGATGTGATCATTATTGTTAGTCTAATTCATTTTGTTCTTATTCTTATTCTTATTCTTATTCTTTCTTCCCTCATTCATAACAAATCTTGGAAAATATACAGCAGAACTGACATGTCATTTAAAATTCTAAGACAATTAGCAAGAAAGTTGTGATATTCTTATTTTTTTCATTCTTTTTATTCTATTTTTTTCTTATTCTTGTCATAATTAATATTGTTATCTTTATTATTTTCATTTTTTTTTATTATTCTTCCTTATCTTATTCTTATTTATCCTACTTTTAGAGAGATGAGGCTTGTGCGGTCACCCATCCAAGTTCTGCCCGGACCCCCTGCTTAACCTTGCTGATCCCGCCGTCAGCTGATTGGTCAAGAGCGGAGAACAAGGTGTTGGGAGGGCTTATTTCTCTTATTCTTATTCTTTCCTGTATTGTTGTTGCATTGTTGTGCTGAAAATGTTGGAAAATATGCACTAAAATTAACCCTTCATTCATAATTCTACGACAATTAGCAAGAGAGATATATTATTACTTTTTTCCCTTATTTTTGTTCTTTTTATTCTTAATCTTCTTTTTTTTATTATAGTTGTTATTGTTATTTTATTATTTTCGTTTTTCGTTCATTCTCCTCATTCTTATTGCTATTTTTTTCTATTCTCAGAGAGATGAGGCTTTTGTGGTCACCCATCCAAGTTCTTCCCGGACCCCCTGCTTAACTGCGCTGATCCCGCCGTTAGCTAATTGGCCAAGACCGGAGAACTAGGTGTTGGGAGGCCTTCTTTCTATTATTCTTATTCTTTCTTCCCCCATTCATATCGTTGTATTGGAAATGTTGGAAAATATACAAAAGAATTCACCCTTCTATGACAATTAGGAAGAAAGACATGGGATGCTTTCTTTCTTTTTTTTTATATTCCTTTATTGTAATTTTTCTTATTCTTGTTATAATAATTCTTACTGTTATCTTTATTACTTAAAATTTTCGTTCATTCTCCCTATTCTTATTCTTATTTTTTTTATTTATTTATTTTTTTTCAGACAGATGAGGCTTGTGTAGTCACCCATCCAAGTATTGCCCGAAACCCCTGCGTAATCTCGACGATTTCATTTGACAATACCTATTTACTTATTTATTTATTATTATATTTATTAAAAAAAAAAAAGAAGAAAAGAAGATGAAGAATAAGGTATGTAATCGAAATACTCTCTCTATACTGTAGCAATAGTTTAGCTGGATGTACTTGTATTGTGTCAAAAATACTTGCAATATCTGCAATTGTAACCTGCAGTGTCGGCATAATGCATAATTAAGCAATGAAAAGAAAAATTAATAAAAGAATAAATGAAAAAAAGAAAGAAAAAAAGATACAATTAACAATTAAATATATTAGCTACCCCTCTACGTTTCTTTATCACTGCAGAAAAATGGAAACATTTTAACGTAGACTTGTCAAAATTCAACTGAAATTAAGGGTTAAATAAGGATTGTCACCCCTTCCCCAGAGGATATTCATTGTCTTTTAATATATATATATATATATATATATATATATATATATATATATATATATATATATATATATATATATATATATATATATATATATATATATATATATATATATATATATATATATATATATATATATTCTTTTTATTTAAAGTCTTATTTAGAGAGAGAGAGAGAGAGAGAGAGAGGTAACGTCCTTGAGGATAGCAGCTCGTCTACGCTCCGCTCAGTGATCAGCGTTAGAATGTAATTCCTCATTTCTTTAAAAAAAAAAAAAAAAAAAAAAAAACAGAAACTTTATTTAGGGGGCTTGCTGGAAACAAACTACAATGGAGGAAAGAACAATATGTCTGCTATATGACCCACCCAGTTAAATTTTCAAGAAGCAAACGCAAGTTGGAAAATACGAGGAAGATAAATTTTCATTTATATACGTTTTATGGTAATTTCTGCCACGCCTTCCTCTATTCATCAAACGTCACTGACACTTATTCCCTTTATTTTTTACTTTACAGAATCTTTTGTAGGGCAAGACTCTAGAGGATATGTGCTTTCATAAATTCTATAATGCTTTGCTTATCATAGAGACATAAAAAAAAAAAATAATAATAATAAAAATAAATAAATTAATTAATTTAAAAAATCAAAATAAATAGATATATAAATTAATTAATCAATCAAATAAATTTCTATGCTTCACCTTTATAGCATTCGTATGAATGTCAAAACAAAACAAAAAATATAAATATAAATAATAATATGAAAAAAAAAAATTACTAAATATATGAAAAATAGCATTACTACTACTACTACTACTACTACTACTACTGCTACTACTACTACTATTTTTTTTTTTTTTATGTAGGAAGGACACTGGCCAAGGGCAACAAAAATGTAATAAAAAAAATGCCCACTGAAATGCCAGTCCCATACAGGGGTCAAAGCAGTGGTCAAAAAATGATGAATAAGTGTCTTGAAACCTCCCTCTTGAAGGAATTCAAGTCATAGGAAGGTGGAAATACGGAAGCAGGCAGGGAGTTCCAGAGTTTACCAGAGAAAGGGATGAATGATTGAGAATACTAGTTAACTCTTGCGTTAGAGAAGTGGACAGAATAGAGGTGAGAGAAAGAAGAAAGTCTTGTGCAGCGAGGCCACGGAAGGAGGGGAGGCATGCAGTTAGCAAGATCAGAAGAGCAGTTAGCATGAAAATAGCGGTAGAAGACAGCTAGATATGCAACATTGCGGCGGTGAGAGAGAAGCTGAAGACAGTCAGTTAGAGGAGAGGAGTTGATGAGACGAAAAGCTTTTGATTCCACCCTGTCTAGAAAAGCAGTATGAGTGGAACCCCCCTCAGACATGTGAAGCATACTCCATACATGGACGGATAAGGCCCTTGTACAGAGTTAGCAGCTGGGGGGGTGAGAAAAACTGGCGGAGACGTCTCAGAACACCTAACTTCATAAAAGCTGTTTTAGCTAGAGATGAGATGTGAAGTTTCCAGTTCAGATTATAAGTAAAGGACAGACCGAGGATGTTCAATGTAGAAGAGGGGGACAGTTGAGTGTCATTGAAGAAGAGGGGATAGTTGTCTGGAAGGTTGTGTCGAGTTGATAGATGGAGGAATTGATTTTTTGAGGCATTGAACAATATCAAGTTTGTTCTGCCCCAATGAGAAATTTTAGAAAGATCAGAAGTCAGGCGTTCTGTGGCTTCCCTGCGTGATATGTTTACCTCCTGAAGGGTTGGACGTCTATGAAAAGACGTGGAAAAGTGCAGGGTGGTATCTTCAGCGTAGGAGTGGATAGGACAAGAAGTTTGGTTTAGAAGATCATTAATGAATAATAAGAAGAGAGTGGGTGACAGGACAGAACCCTGAGGAACACCACTGTTAATTGATTTAGGAGAAGAACAGTGACCGTCTACCACAGCAGCAATAGAACGGTCAAAAAGGAAACTTGAGATGAAGTAAACAGAGAGAAGGATAGAAACCGTAGGAGGGTAGTTTGGAAATCAAAGCTTTGTGCCAGACTCTATCAAAAGCTTTTGATAATTATGTCCAAGGCAACAGCAAAAGTTTCACCAAAATCTCTAAAAGAGGATGACCAAGACTCAGTAAGGAAAGCCAGAAGATCACCAGTAGAGCGGCCTTGACGGAACCCATACTGGCGATCAGATAGAAGGTTGTGGAGTGATAGATGTTTAAGAATCTTCCTGTTGAAGATAGATTCAAAAACTTTAGATAGGCAGGAAATTAAAGCAATAGGATGGTAGTTTGAGGGATTAGAACGGTCACCCTTTTTAGGAACAGGTTGAATGTAAGTAAACTTCCAGCAAGAAGGAAAGGTAGTGTTGACAGACAGAGCTGAAAGAATTTGAATAGGCAAGGTGCAAGCATGGAGGCATTGTTTCGGAGAACAATAGGAGGGACCCCATCCGGTCCATAAGCCTTCCGAGGGTTTAGGCCAGCGAGGGCATGGAAAACATCATTGCGAAGAATTTTAATAGGTGGCATGAAGTTGTCAGAGGGTGGAGGAGAGGGAGGAACAAGCCCAGAATCGTCCAATGTAGAATTTTTAGCAAAGGTTTGAGCAAAGATTTCAGCTTTAGAAATAGATGCGATAGCAGTGGTGCCATCTGGTTGAAATAGAGTAGGGAAAGAAGAAGCAGCAAAGTTATTG
>NW_026973775.1:55000-70000 GCF_035594125.1 Scylla paramamosain | reverse complement strand
TCCCAGGCGGTCACCCATCCAAGTACTAACCGGACCCAACGTTGCTTAACTTCGCTGATCAGACGAGAAGCGGTGTATTCAACGTGGTGTGGTCGTTGGCTCTGATGAGCTTGACTTATCGACTATTTGAAGATGATGTTCTCCTGCTTAGTTATGAAAGCAACGCTTTTCATAGTATAGTTATAATTCTATATATACGAGTATATATATATATATATATATATATATATATATATATATATATATATATATATATATATATATATATATATATATATATATATATATATATATATATATATATATATATATATACATAAACCATACTGGAAGAGCAAGGAGTTAGTGTTAATAAATATATTTGTTTTTTCTTCCAACTAGAAGAGGGGAAACTGGTTATGCTACCAAATGGAAGATAGTTTCTGAAAATTAGAATATGAATTCAGTTGAAACATTACTTGATACTGAATGAATCTTGCGCATGCCTACAAGAAAAGAGTCAGGGGAGAAGGTATATTATCTCGGCATGCCTTAGCGCGCCGGAAAATCTTGCAACCCCTCCACCTTTATATTGAGTTTTATTCACATTTGTGCTTGTGTATGTGAATTTAGTCATAAATGTGCAGTTGCAGGGTCAACACTGAAACAGAAAACCTATGCATATGACCCGATAATGTTAAATTAAGTGAGAAAAACAGGGAAAATAGTAATTTACTACACGCACGACCGCTCTGGCTCAATATATACCGCGCGACGTCACGGCAATGGGGCCCCCGGCCGTCGGCATGACGTTCCGGTAGCGGTACCCCCCGAGGTAGTTAAGGAGCGGCCAGTACTGATGATGGGGACGGTAACCACACCATTCAGTGGAAGCCACTTCACCCCCCACACAGAGGTAGTTGGGTGCGGCAAGGGCTGGGCAGGAAGGTAGTCAAGAGATGGTGGGGCGGGGCCCTGGAAGCATCCATGCAGGAATCCCCATTCACCCCCCGCCACCAGCGACTTACCGCGTGCAGGCAGATGGTATTAGATTTGACCCCTCGTTGCGGTGAGGGAGCCTTTTCGAGCCTCTGTCATTGCACATCCTACCATCACGTCAATCATTATCACAAACCATCCTCTCCCTCCCCATGCATATAACACCACGACATTTTTTATATTATATTTATATATATATATATATATATATATATATATATATATATATATATATATATATATATATATATATATATATATATATATATATATATATATATATATATATGTATATGTGTGTATATGTGTATATGTATATATGTGTATATATGTATGTATATGTATATATGTATATATGTATGTATGTGTGTGTATGTGTATATATGTATATATATATATATATTTATATATATATTTTTTTTTTTTTTTTTTTTTTTTTTTTTTTTTTTTTTTTTTTTTTAGCAGGGTGGCCTTTTTGCAGGACGAGTCACAGGACACAAGAAAAAAGGACCAACACCGCTTTTTTCACCCACCACATTACATCATACAATAAATATCCCGGCCATCACCAAATCACTCTACTACTATCCGTGGTTCGGAACCCACGTAAAACTGTAGGTCCCTCCGCTATACGGATGCAATTCTTCCTCTGTCCTTCTTTGAACCAATAAAAAGCACAAAAAAACCCTTTTTACTCTGACTGTCCTTCACTCCTCTTTCACAACCTGATAATGCAGGCTCTGGATAGTCTGGCCCCTAACTTGTGCGTGGTTTGGCCCGGGGATTTGGGTGCGTGGGCGGCGTCCGTGGCTGTGGCTGTGTTGGGCTTGGCTTGCTCGGTTGGTGGAGGACTCTCCTGCTTTCCCCGATAAAGCCCTTGTCTTCCTGGCCATCTTAGAATGAATATAACACGTTAAAAAAAAAAAATAAATAAATAAATAAAAAACATAAAAAAAAGATGTCCCTCCTAATTCAAATTGCGCCTGGGTCAAGCCCCAGTGACTATTTCTCCTACTACAATTCCCTTCTTATCACCCCCCTATTCTTCCCACTATCCCCACTTCTCCCTCCCCATCTTTTCTCTCTTTGTTATGTTATGTTATTTTGAGGCACATTCGTGAGCTTCCTGTTAGACCGTTCTTACGTCGTACTAGCAGCTCTCATCACCATGACTGGCCGCGGCAAGGGAGGCAAGGGTCTTGGAAAGGGAGGCGCCAAGCGTCACCGTAAGGTTCTGCGTGATAACATCCAGGGAATCACCAAGCCTGCTATCCGTCGTCTAGCTCGCCGAGGTGGCGTCAAGCGCATCTCTGGTCTCATCTACGAGGAGACTCGTGGGGTGCTCAAGGTGTTCCTTGAGAACGTTATCAGGGATGCTGTCACCTATACCGAGCACGCCAAGCGTAAGACCGTTACTGCCATGGACGTTGTCTACGCCCTCAAGCGTCAGGGCCGTACCCTGTACGGATTTGGTGGTTAAATCGCTCCATTATTGAGATGGTGCCAGCTATTCAGCTTGCATTATCATCATTGAATAACATCATCTCCCGGACCTTTTTAAGGTCCACAAACATGAAAAGAAAGAAGGACCATAGACTACTATTATTACTACTACTTTCTCATAACCATGTTCACTATCACTATCTGAGCTAAGAAAAGAAACCATTATTAATTATAACCATCTTTCTCACTTCATCAGGTCTTCTCCAAGTATTATTATTATTATCATTATTATTATTATTATTATTATTATTATTATTATCATTATTATTATTATTATTATTATTATTATTATTATTATTATTATTATTATTATTATTATTATTATTATCATTGACTTATTTCAATGATCACGCCCCTCATCGTTCTCAGTTTCTCATAAAACAAAATATACATTGAGATGAAAAAGACGCTCAACATATCACAATAGGCAACACATCTAATCAACTCTCCACTGTGACACACAGCAGGTACATTAGTAGAAATATAGTATACACTACTTGCTTATTATTGATATACCAGTATAGTCTACACAACTCTCTAGATGTTTGAACGTGTGGCTCCGAAGAGGAGCCGGATTGATGGTGATATTGGCTGAAGGGGAGGGAGGCCCTTTATTTACTTCTTCTCAGTCTTCTTGGGAAGGAGCACGGCCTGAATGTTGGGCAGCACGCCACCCTGTGCAATGGTGACTCCGGAGAGGAGCTTGTTAAGTTCCTCGTCGTTGCGGATGGCCAGCTGCAGGTGACGTGGGATGATGCGAGTCTTCTTGTTGTCACGGGCGGCATTGCCGGCAAGCTCAAGGACTTCAGCAGCCAGGTACTCCATAACTGCCGCAAGGTACACGGGGGCACCAGCACCCACGCGCTCGGCGTAGTTGCCTTTCCTTAGAAGGCGATGAATCCTGCCGACCGGGAACTGGAGTCCAGCACGACTGGAACGGGACTTTGACTTTCCCTTCACCTTTCCTCCC
Organism: Scylla paramamosain; assembly: GCF_035594125.1. Lineage (NCBI taxonomy): Eukaryota > Metazoa > Arthropoda > Malacostraca > Decapoda > Portunidae > Scylla > Scylla paramamosain. Next base: position 66,549 of record NW_026973775.1, on the reverse strand, counting down.
TTGCCGCGTCCAGACATGATAATGGATGTTGTGGTAGTAGTAGTAGTAGTAGTAGTTGTTGTTGTTGGTGATAAATGAGGAGCGCGAGTACTCTAACCTCGTCGGTAGCTCTGCGAGCAAGTAGTGAATTTTGGGAAAAACGGCTATATATACGCGAGATCAGATCGGCCCAGAGCGCGTCTGGACCAATCAGGACGCTCGCTGAGGTGGCGACTCCTGATCCTGAGTAGGCACGCTAATATATATACCACTTTTCAACTGACAGGATTTACTCGACTCTGCTCCTTAGTGCCCAGGGTTTTACCCCATCTCGCCGCCCATTTACTCGCAGTGCCAAGGATTTAGTCCCCAGTGCCCAGGTTTTACTCCCTACCCCACCCGTAAAAGTGAGTGCCTCAGTGATACACGTGTTCTCAATGCTTCAGTGATACACGTATTCTCAGTGCTACCCCAGTGTCCTGTGTCAACAGTACCTGACCTTTCCTGATGGCTTAGGATTTTCCCCTAGCTCCTTTAAGGCCCAGCCATGGGGCGAGTTAAAATTAAACACCTACGCCCAAAGGAGCTCGGCACCAGAAGCCGACTCCTCCAACTTCTGGCGCCTACTGTGAGAGTGACACGACTCATTCCCTCCGCTGACGCAGTAATAGTCCTTACTGCTTCAGATAAGGACACTGACGCAATTTTTCAAGATGACCTGCTCCATAAACTCTCACAGGACAACTTTACAGCTATCCTACCGCCAGAACTTAAAGCGAAAAGAACAGTAATCTGCTTCAGACTGGATGACCTGGTGTACCAACATGACACTGAGGAAATGCGAGCGGAAGTGGAACGTGTCCAGACCTGGGCAAAGATCCAGGAAGTATTCAAGTTCCACAGATCGAACACTGTCAAGTTCACTTTCCGCTCCAGTCAGATGGCAAGAAGGGCTCGAGAGGAAGGTCTCCTCCTTTTTTCGATCTCGCTTCCTCCCCACCAGATAAAGGAGGAAACCTACACACCTCTACTTACATGCAACACCTGTTATGCTATTGAGGACCACTCAACTAGGCAATGCCCCCGACCTCAAGGATTCAGAGTGTGCTCTGAGTGCTCCAGCAACGAGCACTCCTTCCGAGACTGCCACGCAATAGAGAAACGCTGCCTTCACTGTGGCCAGGCACACAGTTGTATGGCCATGCGCTGCCCTGCCCGGAAAAATGCACTAAAAGAGAAGGAGGAACGCATGCGTAAGGAGGCGATGAGGAAGGCCTCCACTTCCTATGCCCAAGCCGCTGCTTCTACTCCCCAGGAAGTGCCAGCTTTCAACCTTACTGGCCTCGTGTGCGTCATGCACGCGCACATGGTCAACTGCGCAACACCTGGTTCTTTCCAAACCACCCTCTCTGCCAGCCTGGCAATGAATAACCTACCAGACATCAAGTTGCCTCCCAACCCACCCTCGCATGCCATCATTAAAGCCATCACGGGAAAGATGCAACCAATCCAGGACCCTCTGGCATCCCCCATCCCCATTGAACCCAGGAATGACTTCCCAGCATCTTCCTCCTCTGACTACGAAGACACGGACCCGGAGAACGACGAAGTCGACGTAGAACACGACTCGGAAGACCACAGCTCTGTCCCCCAACACCCTAGGAAGACCTCCTCTCCATCTCGCTCCCTGAGTTTGAGTAGGCAAACATCCCAAGACCCCCAAATCGAACGAGTTCAGCAGGCAAGTCCCCCACCTAACCGGCGCCCCAGATCCTCCCGTCAGAGGAAGCAGATACGCTCTAGGACAGGACGATGACTCGACTAAGGGTAATCCAACATAATGTTCTAGCCTGGAATGGACGTAAGTACGACTTAAGCAACACATACAGACAGTTTGATCCTGACATTGTTTTAATCAACAGTCACGGTCTAACACATGACAAAAGACTTAAAATACCAGGATACAGGATAATACAACGCAACACTACCAACGAACTACACGACGGTGTAGCAATAGCGATTCGAACTAGACTGCAATACTCAAGACTAGAGGATGACTACTTATCTGAGACTCTTTCCATTGATATAGAGACAGAGGTCGGACCCTTGACTGTCGCCACTTCCTATCTTCCCCCCCGTCGGCCCTTCCTTCCCCACCCTGACTTTCTTAGACTTTTTCGTAGAAACTCCCCTGTGTTATTTGCCGGAGACTTAAACGCTAGACACCCTACTCTAGGAAACACTTCCACTAATACAGTAGGCCGTGACCTCGCAGACTATCTTCGTCGACAGACTGCTAGACACATTGGACCTTTTTTTCCTACCTACTTCGGCCCCAATGCCCCTTCCTCCCCTGACATCATCCTAACCAACCCCTCCAATTCTTTTGCACACTATGTTTCCCCAGGACCTCTGACCTCAAGTGATCACCTCCCTATGGTGATTGATATCTGCTCTTCCCCTATACTTATCGCCACAACCCCAACTTTCTCCTTCCACTCCGCTGACTGGGACAGCTTTAAAGAAGATGACCAACTTGCCATGACGAACCTGCCAAACATTTCCCATGCGGGACTAGAAGACATTGACGATGCTCTGGACCTTTGGATGCGGACAATTAGGACAGTAGCTGACAGACACATACCTAAGACGGTATATAGGACGATTCCATGCCCTAGACCCTCCAGGACAACACAAATGACCAGAATACAATTCCAGGCATTACTTGACCAGGCAACCAGGATTGGATGGACATACGACAATTTCAGAAGGTACAGACAGCTTAGACAGACACTAACTGATTCTAGACGGGATGAGGCCGCAAATTGCTGGGGCCATACCCTAGCAAGACTGGCCTCTTCCCATAATGATCCTAAGAAATTTTGGACAGACGTAAAAAGACTCTCTGGTCGTGCCACTGGACCTGACTCAGCCTTCCTGACTGACGGGAACGGACACCGACACTACTCAGCCATAGACAAAGAAAAACTACTGACTGCAATATGGGAGCCTGTCTTCCAGGACGATGACAATGACTTTGAGGACAACAACACTGTGTTGGATTACCTTAGACAGCACGTAGACAGGACCTTCCCGTACGACACAGCAGACCCTGTGAGACTGTCTGGTGCCTCAGCACTTGATTGTCTCATTTCCTCTGAGGAGATCCGGAACGCCATCAAGACGAGTAAAGCAACCTGCCCCGGCAGGAGCTCGATCAATAAGCTCATTTTGAACCATCTTCCAGACCGGGCTGTGGGAAGGCTGTGTGACATCTTTAATTCTGCCCTCTCTGCCGGCTACTTCCCTGACGGCTTCAAGGAAGCTGAGATGAGGATGGTGGCGAAATCTGGGAAGGATCCTTCCCGCCCAGAAAACTACCGCCCCATCTCACTTCTGGAGACCCCGGGGAAGCTGCTGGAGAGAATAATCACCAAGCGCCTGCGCGACCACCTGGAGGGAGATGGTGTTTTCAGTCCCGGGCAATATGGATTCCGGAGGGGAGTGGGGACGACCCATGCCATTGCGGTTGTCACAGAGACCTTGGCGGTCCAGGAGGCATCTGGTAGCAGATGCAACCTTGTCCTTCGGGATGTAAGCAAGGCTTTCGATAAGGTTTGGCATCCTGGACTCAAGTTCAAGATATTAAACCTAGGGCTCCCCGGTCCTATAGAACGTTTGCTTTGCGACTTCCTGGAGGACAGGACTGCCAGGATCAGAATTGGCAACCGCACAGGGCCACCGTTCCCTCTCTCAGCTGGGGTCCCACAAGGGAGTGTCCTCTCCCCCACACTCTACGCCATCTATACCCGGGACTGTCCGAGTTCCAATGCTGGAATAAACGTCCAGTATGCAGACGACATCACCCAGCTCATCTTTCATCCAGGGAGGTCGTCCAGGATGCTCAATTCCAGGACAGGAAGGGAGATCGCCAGAGTCAACAGGTACGAGGAAGAGTGGCGAATCCGGACAAACTTGAACAAGTTCGCGGTCATCCCCCTGGCCACCCACAACCCAACACCTCTGCTAGTGGAAGGAGACCTGGTCGACTTCCAACCACGTGGGAGGCTGCTGGGGCTTCAGCTCTCAGGACGGGGCTACACCTCCCATGTATCAAGCCGAATCCAACAGGCAAGGAGGGCCCTGGGAGCTTTGTACCGCTTCAGGGACCTAAACCGCGACCTTAAGCTCCACCTTATCAAGACTCTGGTGATCCCGGTTCTCACATATCCCCCTGTCCCCACGCACGCCTTCAGCAAATACGCCATCAGCAGGCTCCAGCGAGTGCAGAACGCAGCCCTACGATTTGCTCTGGACGTTCGCTGGGACGACTTCCAAACAGCGGAAGCCATGCACGAGGAGGCCTCCATCCCAGCCCTCAACGTCAGGCTCCACGCCCTGGCGTACAGAGTCTGGCAAAGACTGGAGGAAATGGGCTGGGAACAGTTCTCTGCCCTACAGGAACTACACAGAGAGGCCCCCAACCACCAACATGCATGGTTTCCACGGAGCCTGTTGACACTCGAGATGGACCCCAGCCCTGCACCCCGGTACCGATAGATGAGTTAAACCAAACCCATAACTTCCCTTATGTACATCCTTGTGTTTTCCTTTTTTATTTACTCATTTATTTATATAAAATCTATAAATTATGACACTTTAATTATTGCACTCTCAATGTTTATTGTACATCCTTGTGTTTTCCTTTTTTATTTACTCATTTATTTATATAAAATCTATAAATTATGACACTTTAATTATTGCACTCTCAATGTTTATTGTTCCTCAACAAGCTGCTCCTGTTTCTTGTATTACAAAACCTTCGTTATCATGTTACGTTATTTGTATTACAAAACTTTCGTTATCATGTTACGTTATGTGTTTCTGTATTATTTGTTACAAATATTTACTATGTCTTGCCCTTCACTAGGTAATATCTAATATACAATGTTGTGCAATGTATCATATATGTGTATTTCTTGTATTACATAATTTTTGCTTTCATGTCACGTTATATTACTTATTTTTTAATATTTACGTACATATAATATGTTTTTGCTCTCCACCTTGATATATATAACTACAATGTTATGCAAAATAGTTATGTTTTTGCTCTCCACCTTGATATATATAACTACAATGTTATGCAAAATAGTTTATATATCATGTGTATTATCATGTATGTACTATACATAATGTATCCTTCATCACTTGGGAAAAAAAAAAAAAAAAAAAAAAAAAAAAAAAAAAGCTTCCCGGACCGCCCGGACACTTTCTACCTCCAACTGTATTTCATTTATTTCACACACTTTTTCCCGTCCTCTCACCTACCCCCACCCCCGCTCCTTTATAACATCCACTTCCTCAATAAAGATAAAAAAAAAAGAAAACGCACACTCGTTCTCACAGCAGTACGGCGACACTATGCCTCCCAAAGCATCAGGAAAGGCTGCCAAGAAAGCTGGCAAGGCACAGAAGGCCATTGCCAAGGGCGACAAGAAGAAGAAGCGCAGGAGGAAGGAGAGCTACTCCATCTACATCTACAAGGTGCTCAAGCAAGTCCACCCAGACACTGGCGTGTCCTCCAAGGCCATGTCAATCATGAACTCGTTCGTGAATGACATTTTCGAGCGCATCGCTGCCGAGGCATCCCGCCTGGCACACTATAACAAGCGCTCCACCATCACCAGCCGGGAAATCCAGACCGCTGTCCGTCTTCTTCTGCCTGGTGAACTGGCAAAACACGCTGTTTCTGAAGGCACCAAGGCTGTTACCAAGTATACCTCCTCCAAGTAAACAGGCGGCCAGTATACTGCTGCCAGTATAAAATAATACCCGGCTCCATTGGAGCCACACTTGAAAAGGAAAAAAGATACGATATAGACAAATGCATTATTATTATAATTATTGTTATTATTATTAATATTATTATTATTATTATTTTTATTATTATTATTATTATTATTATTATTATTATTATTATTATTATTATCATTATTAATAATATTAATATTGTTGTTTTTATTATGATTATTATTATAATAATTATTGTATCATTATTATTATTATTATTATTATTATTATTATTATTATTATTATTATTATTATTATGCTTATTATTATCGTGATTATTATTCTGTGGAGATAAAGAAAAGATAAAAAAAAAATAGAGATAAAGAAAGATAAAAATTCTCCCAAGTGAAAGAGATATGGCCATGGAAGAGGGAATAATAATAATAATATAAAAAAAAAAAAAGGGGGGAAGGATATTGAGTTGAAAGTCGATACCTGATACTGAAAGATGGAAAATAAATATTTTCTTCCACAAAACCAAACAGATTGTCTATGAAAATTCTTTAATGAAAGAGATGTTTGGCCCTAAAAAGGGCCTAGATATTGCTGTTATGAAGATCATTCGTGGATGACTTCTTAGGCACGCTCGCCACGGATGCGACGAGCCAGTTGGATGTCCTTTGGCATGATAGTCACGCGCTTGGCATGGATGGCGCACAGGTTGGTATCCTCAAACAGACCCACGAGGTAAGCCTCGGAAGCTTCCTGGAGAGCCATGACAGCAGAGGACTGGAAGCGGAGGTCAGTCTTGAAATCCTGAGCAATTTCACGCACCAGGCGCTGGAAAGGCAGTTTCCTGATAAGCAGCTCAGTGCTCTTCTGATAACGGCGGATCTCACGGAGAGCAACGGTTCCAGGCCTGTAACGGTGGGGTTTCTTGACACCTCCAGTGGCTGGAGCAGACTTGCGAGCTGCCTTTGTAGCAAGCTGCTTGCGGGGCGCCTTGCCACCAGTGGACTTGCGAGCCGTTTGCTTGGTACGTGCCATAGTTGTGGTAACAACAACTCACAACGAACACTCAGCTGAGTCTGCCCGCGCTTCCCACAAAATCCCTTTATATATGAATCGGGTGGGCCCGACGACTCCAACCCTGCCTTGTGATTGGTCAGAAACGTCCAGTGAGGCTCATCGCCCACGCAGTCACCGCATGAAAGATGTGATCATTATTGTTAGTCTAATTCATTTTGTTCTTATTCTTATTCTTATTCTTATTCTTTCTTCCCTCATTCATAACAAATCTTGGAAAATATACAGCAGAACTGACATGTCATTTAAAATTCTAAGACAATTAGCAAGAAAGTTGTGATATTCTTATTTTTTTCATTCTTTTTATTCTATTTTTTTCTTATTCTTGTCATAATTAATATTGTTATCTTTATTATTTTCATTTTTTTTTATTATTCTTCCTTATCTTATTCTTATTTATCCTACTTTTAGAGAGATGAGGCTTGTGCGGTCACCCATCCAAGTTCTGCCCGGACCCCCTGCTTAACCTTGCTGATCCCGCCGTCAGCTGATTGGTCAAGAGCGGAGAACAAGGTGTTGGGAGGGCTTATTTCTCTTATTCTTATTCTTTCCTGTATTGTTGTTGCATTGTTGTGCTGAAAATGTTGGAAAATATGCACTAAAATTAACCCTTCATTCATAATTCTACGACAATTAGCAAGAGAGATATATTATTACTTTTTTCCCTTATTTTTGTTCTTTTTATTCTTAATCTTCTTTTTTTTATTATAGTTGTTATTGTTATTTTATTATTTTCGTTTTTCGTTCATTCTCCTCATTCTTATTGCTATTTTTTTCTATTCTCAGAGAGATGAGGCTTTTGTGGTCACCCATCCAAGTTCTTCCCGGACCCCCTGCTTAACTGCGCTGATCCCGCCGTTAGCTAATTGGCCAAGACCGGAGAACTAGGTGTTGGGAGGCCTTCTTTCTATTATTCTTATTCTTTCTTCCCCCATTCATATCGTTGTATTGGAAATGTTGGAAAATATACAAAAGAATTCACCCTTCTATGACAATTAGGAAGAAAGACATGGGATGCTTTCTTTCTTTTTTTTTATATTCCTTTATTGTAATTTTTCTTATTCTTGTTATAATAATTCTTACTGTTATCTTTATTACTTAAAATTTTCGTTCATTCTCCCTATTCTTATTCTTATTTTTTTTATTTATTTATTTTTTTTCAGACAGATGAGGCTTGTGTAGTCACCCATCCAAGTATTGCCCGAAACCCCTGCGTAATCTCGACGATTTCATTTGACAATACCTATTTACTTATTTATTTATTATTATATTTATTAAAAAAAAAAAAGAAGAAAAGAAGATGAAGAATAAGGTATGTAATCGAAATACTCTCTCTATACTGTAGCAATAGTTTAGCTGGATGTACTTGTATTGTGTCAAAAATACTTGCAATATCTGCAATTGTAACCTGCAGTGTCGGCATAATGCATAATTAAGCAATGAAAAGAAAAATTAATAAAAGAATAAATGAAAAAAAGAAAGAAAAAAAGATACAATTAACAATTAAATATATTAGCTACCCCTCTACGTTTCTTTATCACTGCAGAAAAATGGAAACATTTTAACGTAGACTTGTCAAAATTCAACTGAAATTAAGGGTTAAATAAGGATTGTCACCCCTTCCCCAGAGGATATTCATTGTCTTTTAATATATATATATATATATATATATATATATATATATATATATATATATATATATATATATATATATATATATATATATATATATATATATATATATATATATATATATATATTCTTTTTATTTAAAGTCTTATTTAGAGAGAGAGAGAGAGAGAGAGAGAGAGGTAACGTCCTTGAGGATAGCAGCTCGTCTACGCTCCGCTCAGTGATCAGCGTTAGAATGTAATTCCTCATTTCTTTAAAAAAAAAAAAAAAAAAAAAAAAAAACAGAAACTTTATTTAGGGGGCTTGCTGGAAACAAACTACAATGGAGGAAAGAACAATATGTCTGCTATATGACCCACCCAGTTAAATTTTCAAGAAGCAAACGCAAGTTGGAAAATACGAGGAAGATAAATTTTCATTTATATACGTTTTATGGTAATTTCTGCCACGCCTTCCTCTATTCATCAAACGTCACTGACACTTATTCCCTTTATTTTTTACTTTACAGAATCTTTTGTAGGGCAAGACTCTAGAGGATATGTGCTTTCATAAATTCTATAATGCTTTGCTTATCATAGAGACATAAAAAAAAAAAATAATAATAATAAAAATAAATAAATTAATTAATTTAAAAAATCAAAATAAATAGATATATAAATTAATTAATCAATCAAATAAATTTCTATGCTTCACCTTTATAGCATTCGTATGAATGTCAAAACAAAACAAAAAATATAAATATAAATAATAATATGAAAAAAAAAAATTACTAAATATATGAAAAATAGCATTACTACTACTACTACTACTACTACTACTACTGCTACTACTACTACTATTTTTTTTTTTTTTTTATGTAGGAAGGACACTGGCCAAGGGCAACAAAAATGTAATAAAAAAAATGCCCACTGAAATGCCAGTCCCATACAGGGGTCAAAGCAGTGGTCAAAAAATGATGAATAAGTGTCTTGAAACCTCCCTCTTGAAGGAATTCAAGTCATAGGAAGGTGGAAATACGGAAGCAGGCAGGGAGTTCCAGAGTTTACCAGAGAAAGGGATGAATGATTGAGAATACTAGTTAACTCTTGCGTTAGAGAAGTGGACAGAATAGAGGTGAGAGAAAGAAGAAAGTCTTGTGCAGCGAGGCCACGGAAGGAGGGGAGGCATGCAGTTAGCAAGATCAGAAGAGCAGTTAGCATGAAAATAGCGGTAGAAGACAGCTAGATATGCAACATTGCGGCGGTGAGAGAGAAGCTGAAGACAGTCAGTTAGAGGAGAGGAGTTGATGAGACGAAAAGCTTTTGATTCCACCCTGTCTAGAAAAGCAGTATGAGTGGAACCCCCCTCAGACATGTGAAGCATACTCCATACATGGACGGATAAGGCCCTTGTACAGAGTTAGCAGCTGGGGGGGTGAGAAAAACTGGCGGAGACGTCTCAGAACACCTAACTTCATAAAAGCTGTTTTAGCTAGAGATGAGATGTGAAGTTTCCAGTTCAGATTATAAGTAAAGGACAGACCGAGGATGTTCAATGTAGAAGAGGGGGACAGTTGAGTGTCATTGAAGAAGAGGGGATAGTTGTCTGGAAGGTTGTGTCGAGTTGATAGATGGAGGAATTGATTTTTTGAGGCATTGAACAATATCAAGTTTGTTCTGCCCCAATGAGAAATTTTAGAAAGATCAGAAGTCAGGCGTTCTGTGGCTTCCCTGCGTGATATGTTTACCTCCTGAAGGGTTGGACGTCTATGAAAAGACGTGGAAAAGTGCAGGGTGGTATCTTCAGCGTAGGAGTGGATAGGACAAGAAGTTTGGTTTAGAAGATCATTAATGAATAATAAGAAGAGAGTGGGTGACAGGACAGAACCCTGAGGAACACCACTGTTAATTGATTTAGGAGAAGAACAGTGACCGTCTACCACAGCAGCAATAGAACGGTCAAAAAGGAAACTTGAGATGAAGTAAACAGAGAGAAGGATAGAAACCGTAGGAGGGTAGTTTGGAAATCAAAGCTTTGTGCCAGACTCTATCAAAAGCTTTTGATAATTATGTCCAAGGCAACAGCAAAAGTTTCACCAAAATCTCTAAAAGAGGATGACCAAGACTCAGTAAGGAAAGCCAGAAGATCACCAGTAGAGCGGCCTTGACGGAACCCATACTGGCGATCAGATAGAAGGTTGTGGAGTGATAGATGTTTAAGAATCTTCCTGTTGAAGATAGATTCAAAAACTTTAGATAGGCAGGAAATTAAAGCAATAGGATGGTAGTTTGAGGGATTAGAACGGTCACCCTTTTTAGGAACAGGTTGAATGTAAGTAAACTTCCAGCAAGAAGGAAAGGTAGTGTTGACAGACAGAGCTGAAAGAATTTGAATAGGCAAGGTGCAAGCATGGAGGCATTGTTTCGGAGAACAATAGGAGGGACCCCATCCGGTCCATAAGCCTTCCGAGGGTTTAGGCCAGCGAGGGCATGGAAAACATCATTGCGAAGAATTTTAATAGGTGGCATGAAGTTGTCAGAGGGTGGAGGAGAGGGAGGAACAAGCCCAGAATCGTCCAATGTAGAATTTTTAGCAAAGGTTTGAGCAAAGATTTCAGCTTTAGAAATAGATGCGATAGCAGTGGTGCCATCTGGTTGAAATAGAGTAGGGAAAGAAGAAGCAGCAAAGTTATTGGAGATACTTTTTGGCTAGATGCCAGAAATCACGAAGGGAGTTAGAGAGAGAGAGAGAGAGAGAGAGAGAGAGAGAGAGAGAGAGAGAGAGAGAGAGAGAGAGAGAGAGAGAGAGAGAGAGAGAGAATGTGTGTGTGTGTATATGTGTCGGTTGGGTTGTGAAGGATGGGAAAAACCAGCAAGCCTCGGCTCCACTGACTGATCGATACTTGAATGTAATTCAAGTAAGGCGAAGTTAGGTTAGATTAGGTCAGGTCAGGTTAAGTTAGGTTAGGTTAGGTTAATTTAGGTTAGGTTGTTAGTGTTAGTTTAGGGTAGTTTAGGTGATGTTACGTTATGTTAGGTTAGGTTAGGTTAAGTTAGGTTATGTTAGGTTAGGTTAGGCCA
>NW_026973775.1:37500-52500 GCF_035594125.1 Scylla paramamosain | reverse complement strand
GAAACTGGTTATGCTACCAAATGGAAGATAGTTTCTGAAAATTAGAATATGAATTCAGTTGAAACATTACTTGATACTGAATGAATCTTGCGCATGCCTACAAGAAAAGAGTCAGGGGAGAAGGTATATTATCTCGGCATGCCTTAGCGCGCCGGAAAATCTTGCAACCCCTCCACCTTTATATTGAGTTTTATTCACATTTGTGCTTGTGTATGTGAATTTAGTCATAAATGTGCAGTTGCAGGGTCAACACTGAAACAGAAAACCTATGCATATGACCCGATAATGTTAAATTAAGTGAGAAAAACAGGGAAAATAGTAATTTACTACACGCACGACCGCTCTGGCTCAATATATACCGCGCGACGTCACGGCAATGGGGCCCCCGGCCGTCGGCATGACGTTCCGGTAGCGGTACCCCCCGAGGTAGTTAAGGAGCGGCCAGTACTGATGATGGGGACGGTAACCACACCATTCAGTGGAAGCCACTTCACCCCCCACACAGAGGTAGTTGGGTGCGGCAAGGGCTGGGCAGGAAGGTAGTCAAGAGATGGTGGGGCGGGGCCCTGGAAGCATCCATGCAGGAATCCCCATTCACCCCCCGCCACCAGCGACTTACCGCGTGCAGGCAGATGGTATTAGATTTGACCCCTCGTTGCGGTGAGGGAGCCTTTTCGAGCCTCTGTCATTGCACATCCTACCATCACGTCAATCATTATCACAAACCATCCTCTCCCTCCCCATGCATATAACACCACGACATTTTTTATATTATATTTATATATATATATATATATATATATATATATATATATATATATATATATATATATATATATATATATATATATATATATATATATATATATATATATATATATATGTATATGTGTGTATATGTGTATATGTATATATGTGTATATATGTATGTATATGTATATATGTATATATGTATGTATGTGTGTGTATGTGTATATATGTATATATATATATATATTTATATATATATATTTTTTTTTTTTTTTTTTTTTTTTTTTTTTTTTTTTTTAGCAGGGTGGCCTTTTTGCAGGACGAGTCACAGGACACAAGAAAAAAGGACCAACACCGCTTTTTTCACCCACCACATTACATCATACAATAAATATCCCGGCCATCACCAAATCACTCTACTACTATCCGTGGTTCGGAACCCACGTAAAACTGTAGGTCCCTCCGCTATACGGATGCAATTCTTCCTCTGTCCTTCTTTGAACCAATAAAAAGCACAAAAAAACCCTTTTTACTCTGACTGTCCTTCACTCCTCTTTCACAACCTGATAATGCAGGCTCTGGATAGTCTGGCCCCTAACTTGTGCGTGGTTTGGCCCGGGGATTTGGGTGCGTGGGCGGCGTCCGTGGCTGTGGCTGTGTTGGGCTTGGCTTGCTCGGTTGGTGGAGGACTCTCCTGCTTTCCCCGATAAAGCCCTTGTCTTCCTGGCCATCTTAGAATGAATATAACACGTTAAAAAAAAAAAATAAATAAATAAATAAAAAACATAAAAAAAAGATGTCCCTCCTAATTCAAATTGCGCCTGGGTCAAGCCCCAGTGACTATTTCTCCTACTACAATTCCCTTCTTATCACCCCCCTATTCTTCCCACTATCCCCACTTCTCCCTCCCCATCTTTTCTCTCTTTGTTATGTTATGTTATTTTGAGGCACATTCGTGAGCTTCCTGTTAGACCGTTCTTACGTCGTACTAGCAGCTCTCATCACCATGACTGGCCGCGGCAAGGGAGGCAAGGGTCTTGGAAAGGGAGGCGCCAAGCGTCACCGTAAGGTTCTGCGTGATAACATCCAGGGAATCACCAAGCCTGCTATCCGTCGTCTAGCTCGCCGAGGTGGCGTCAAGCGCATCTCTGGTCTCATCTACGAGGAGACTCGTGGGGTGCTCAAGGTGTTCCTTGAGAACGTTATCAGGGATGCTGTCACCTATACCGAGCACGCCAAGCGTAAGACCGTTACTGCCATGGACGTTGTCTACGCCCTCAAGCGTCAGGGCCGTACCCTGTACGGATTTGGTGGTTAAATCGCTCCATTATTGAGATGGTGCCAGCTATTCAGCTTGCATTATCATCATTGAATAACATCATCTCCCGGACCTTTTTAAGGTCCACAAACATGAAAAGAAAGAAGGACCATAGACTACTATTATTACTACTACTTTCTCATAACCATGTTCACTATCACTATCTGAGCTAAGAAAAGAAACCATTATTAATTATAACCATCTTTCTCACTTCATCAGGTCTTCTCCAAGTATTATTATTATTATCATTATTATTATTATTATTATTATTATTATTATTATCATTATTATTATTATTATTATTATTATTATTATTATTATTATTATTATTATTATTATTATTATTATTATCATTGACTTATTTCAATGATCACGCCCCTCATCGTTCTCAGTTTCTCATAAAACAAAATATACATTGAGATGAAAAAGACGCTCAACATATCACAATAGGCAACACATCTAATCAACTCTCCACTGTGACACACAGCAGGTACATTAGTAGAAATATAGTATACACTACTTGCTTATTATTGATATACCAGTATAGTCTACACAACTCTCTAGATGTTTGAACGTGTGGCTCCGAAGAGGAGCCGGATTGATGGTGATATTGGCTGAAGGGGAGGGAGGCCCTTTATTTACTTCTTCTCAGTCTTCTTGGGAAGGAGCACGGCCTGAATGTTGGGCAGCACGCCACCCTGTGCAATGGTGACTCCGGAGAGGAGCTTGTTAAGTTCCTCGTCGTTGCGGATGGCCAGCTGCAGGTGACGTGGGATGATGCGAGTCTTCTTGTTGTCACGGGCGGCATTGCCGGCAAGCTCAAGGACTTCAGCAGCCAGGTACTCCATAACTGCCGCAAGGTACACGGGGGCACCAGCACCCACGCGCTCGGCGTAGTTGCCTTTCCTTAGAAGGCGATGAATCCTGCCGACCGGGAACTGGAGTCCAGCACGACTGGAACGGGACTTTGACTTTCCCTTCACCTTTCCTCCCTTGCCGCGTCCAGACATGATAATGGATGTTGTGGTAGTAGTAGTAGTAGTAGTAGTTGTTGTTGTTGGTGATAAATGAGGAGCGCGAGTACTCTAACCTCGTCGGTAGCTCTGCGAGCAAGTAGTGAATTTTGGGAAAAACGGCTATATATACGCGAGATCAGATCGGCCCAGAGCGCGTCTGGACCAATCAGGACGCTCGCTGAGGTGGCGACTCCTGATCCTGAGTAGGCACGCTAATATATATACCACTTTTCAACTGACAGGATTTACTCGACTCTGCTCCTTAGTGCCCAGGGTTTTACCCCATCTCGCCGCCCATTTACTCGCAGTGCCAAGGATTTAGTCCCCAGTGCCCAGGTTTTACTCCCTACCCCACCCGTAAAAGTGAGTGCCTCAGTGATACACGTGTTCTCAATGCTTCAGTGATACACGTATTCTCAGTGCTACCCCAGTGTCCTGTGTCAACAGTACCTGACCTTTCCTGATGGCTTAGGATTTTCCCCTAGCTCCTTTAAGGCCCAGCCATGGGGCGAGTTAAAATTAAACACCTACGCCCAAAGGAGCTCGGCACCAGAAGCCGACTCCTCCAACTTCTGGCGCCTACTGTGAGAGTGACACGACTCATTCCCTCCGCTGACGCAGTAATAGTCCTTACTGCTTCAGATAAGGACACTGACGCAATTTTTCAAGATGACCTGCTCCATAAACTCTCACAGGACAACTTTACAGCTATCCTACCGCCAGAACTTAAAGCGAAAAGAACAGTAATCTGCTTCAGACTGGATGACCTGGTGTACCAACATGACACTGAGGAAATGCGAGCGGAAGTGGAACGTGTCCAGACCTGGGCAAAGATCCAGGAAGTATTCAAGTTCCACAGATCGAACACTGTCAAGTTCACTTTCCGCTCCAGTCAGATGGCAAGAAGGGCTCGAGAGGAAGGTCTCCTCCTTTTTTCGATCTCGCTTCCTCCCCACCAGATAAAGGAGGAAACCTACACACCTCTACTTACATGCAACACCTGTTATGCTATTGAGGACCACTCAACTAGGCAATGCCCCCGACCTCAAGGATTCAGAGTGTGCTCTGAGTGCTCCAGCAACGAGCACTCCTTCCGAGACTGCCACGCAATAGAGAAACGCTGCCTTCACTGTGGCCAGGCACACAGTTGTATGGCCATGCGCTGCCCTGCCCGGAAAAATGCACTAAAAGAGAAGGAGGAACGCATGCGTAAGGAGGCGATGAGGAAGGCCTCCACTTCCTATGCCCAAGCCGCTGCTTCTACTCCCCAGGAAGTGCCAGCTTTCAACCTTACTGGCCTCGTGTGCGTCATGCACGCGCACATGGTCAACTGCGCAACACCTGGTTCTTTCCAAACCACCCTCTCTGCCAGCCTGGCAATGAATAACCTACCAGACATCAAGTTGCCTCCCAACCCACCCTCGCATGCCATCATTAAAGCCATCACGGGAAAGATGCAACCAATCCAGGACCCTCTGGCATCCCCCATCCCCATTGAACCCAGGAATGACTTCCCAGCATCTTCCTCCTCTGACTACGAAGACACGGACCCGGAGAACGACGAAGTCGACGTAGAACACGACTCGGAAGACCACAGCTCTGTCCCCCAACACCCTAGGAAGACCTCCTCTCCATCTCGCTCCCTGAGTTTGAGTAGGCAAACATCCCAAGACCCCCAAATCGAACGAGTTCAGCAGGCAAGTCCCCCACCTAACCGGCGCCCCAGATCCTCCCGTCAGAGGAAGCAGATACGCTCTAGGACAGGACGATGACTCGACTAAGGGTAATCCAACATAATGTTCTAGCCTGGAATGGACGTAAGTACGACTTAAGCAACACATACAGACAGTTTGATCCTGACATTGTTTTAATCAACAGTCACGGTCTAACACATGACAAAAGACTTAAAATACCAGGATACAGGATAATACAACGCAACACTACCAACGAACTACACGACGGTGTAGCAATAGCGATTCGAACTAGACTGCAATACTCAAGACTAGAGGATGACTACTTATCTGAGACTCTTTCCATTGATATAGAGACAGAGGTCGGACCCTTGACTGTCGCCACTTCCTATCTTCCCCCCCGTCGGCCCTTCCTTCCCCACCCTGACTTTCTTAGACTTTTTCGTAGAAACTCCCCTGTGTTATTTGCCGGAGACTTAAACGCTAGACACCCTACTCTAGGAAACACTTCCACTAATACAGTAGGCCGTGACCTCGCAGACTATCTTCGTCGACAGACTGCTAGACACATTGGACCTTTTTTTCCTACCTACTTCGGCCCCAATGCCCCTTCCTCCCCTGACATCATCCTAACCAACCCCTCCAATTCTTTTGCACACTATGTTTCCCCAGGACCTCTGACCTCAAGTGATCACCTCCCTATGGTGATTGATATCTGCTCTTCCCCTATACTTATCGCCACAACCCCAACTTTCTCCTTCCACTCCGCTGACTGGGACAGCTTTAAAGAAGATGACCAACTTGCCATGACGAACCTGCCAAACATTTCCCATGCGGGACTAGAAGACATTGACGATGCTCTGGACCTTTGGATGCGGACAATTAGGACAGTAGCTGACAGACACATACCTAAGACGGTATATAGGACGATTCCATGCCCTAGACCCTCCAGGACAACACAAATGACCAGAATACAATTCCAGGCATTACTTGACCAGGCAACCAGGATTGGATGGACATACGACAATTTCAGAAGGTACAGACAGCTTAGACAGACACTAACTGATTCTAGACGGGATGAGGCCGCAAATTGCTGGGGCCATACCCTAGCAAGACTGGCCTCTTCCCATAATGATCCTAAGAAATTTTGGACAGACGTAAAAAGACTCTCTGGTCGTGCCACTGGACCTGACTCAGCCTTCCTGACTGACGGGAACGGACACCGACACTACTCAGCCATAGACAAAGAAAAACTACTGACTGCAATATGGGAGCCTGTCTTCCAGGACGATGACAATGACTTTGAGGACAACAACACTGTGTTGGATTACCTTAGACAGCACGTAGACAGGACCTTCCCGTACGACACAGCAGACCCTGTGAGACTGTCTGGTGCCTCAGCACTTGATTGTCTCATTTCCTCTGAGGAGATCCGGAACGCCATCAAGACGAGTAAAGCAACCTGCCCCGGCAGGAGCTCGATCAATAAGCTCATTTTGAACCATCTTCCAGACCGGGCTGTGGGAAGGCTGTGTGACATCTTTAATTCTGCCCTCTCTGCCGGCTACTTCCCTGACGGCTTCAAGGAAGCTGAGATGAGGATGGTGGCGAAATCTGGGAAGGATCCTTCCCGCCCAGAAAACTACCGCCCCATCTCACTTCTGGAGACCCCGGGGAAGCTGCTGGAGAGAATAATCACCAAGCGCCTGCGCGACCACCTGGAGGGAGATGGTGTTTTCAGTCCCGGGCAATATGGATTCCGGAGGGGAGTGGGGACGACCCATGCCATTGCGGTTGTCACAGAGACCTTGGCGGTCCAGGAGGCATCTGGTAGCAGATGCAACCTTGTCCTTCGGGATGTAAGCAAGGCTTTCGATAAGGTTTGGCATCCTGGACTCAAGTTCAAGATATTAAACCTAGGGCTCCCCGGTCCTATAGAACGTTTGCTTTGCGACTTCCTGGAGGACAGGACTGCCAGGATCAGAATTGGCAACCGCACAGGGCCACCGTTCCCTCTCTCAGCTGGGGTCCCACAAGGGAGTGTCCTCTCCCCCACACTCTACGCCATCTATACCCGGGACTGTCCGAGTTCCAATGCTGGAATAAACGTCCAGTATGCAGACGACATCACCCAGCTCATCTTTCATCCAGGGAGGTCGTCCAGGATGCTCAATTCCAGGACAGGAAGGGAGATCGCCAGAGTCAACAGGTACGAGGAAGAGTGGCGAATCCGGACAAACTTGAACAAGTTCGCGGTCATCCCCCTGGCCACCCACAACCCAACACCTCTGCTAGTGGAAGGAGACCTGGTCGACTTCCAACCACGTGGGAGGCTGCTGGGGCTTCAGCTCTCAGGACGGGGCTACACCTCCCATGTATCAAGCCGAATCCAACAGGCAAGGAGGGCCCTGGGAGCTTTGTACCGCTTCAGGGACCTAAACCGCGACCTTAAGCTCCACCTTATCAAGACTCTGGTGATCCCGGTTCTCACATATCCCCCTGTCCCCACGCACGCCTTCAGCAAATACGCCATCAGCAGGCTCCAGCGAGTGCAGAACGCAGCCCTACGATTTGCTCTGGACGTTCGCTGGGACGACTTCCAAACAGCGGAAGCCATGCACGAGGAGGCCTCCATCCCAGCCCTCAACGTCAGGCTCCACGCCCTGGCGTACAGAGTCTGGCAAAGACTGGAGGAAATGGGCTGGGAACAGTTCTCTGCCCTACAGGAACTACACAGAGAGGCCCCCAACCACCAACATGCATGGTTTCCACGGAGCCTGTTGACACTCGAGATGGACCCCAGCCCTGCACCCCGGTACCGATAGATGAGTTAAACCAAACCCATAACTTCCCTTATGTACATCCTTGTGTTTTCCTTTTTTATTTACTCATTTATTTATATAAAATCTATAAATTATGACACTTTAATTATTGCACTCTCAATGTTTATTGTACATCCTTGTGTTTTCCTTTTTTATTTACTCATTTATTTATATAAAATCTATAAATTATGACACTTTAATTATTGCACTCTCAATGTTTATTGTTCCTCAACAAGCTGCTCCTGTTTCTTGTATTACAAAACCTTCGTTATCATGTTACGTTATTTGTATTACAAAACTTTCGTTATCATGTTACGTTATGTGTTTCTGTATTATTTGTTACAAATATTTACTATGTCTTGCCCTTCACTAGGTAATATCTAATATACAATGTTGTGCAATGTATCATATATGTGTATTTCTTGTATTACATAATTTTTGCTTTCATGTCACGTTATATTACTTATTTTTTAATATTTACGTACATATAATATGTTTTTGCTCTCCACCTTGATATATATAACTACAATGTTATGCAAAATAGTTATGTTTTTGCTCTCCACCTTGATATATATAACTACAATGTTATGCAAAATAGTTTATATATCATGTGTATTATCATGTATGTACTATACATAATGTATCCTTCATCACTTGGGAAAAAAAAAAAAAAAAAAAAAAAAAAAAAAAAAAAGCTTCCCGGACCGCCCGGACACTTTCTACCTCCAACTGTATTTCATTTATTTCACACACTTTTTCCCGTCCTCTCACCTACCCCCACCCCCGCTCCTTTATAACATCCACTTCCTCAATAAAGATAAAAAAAAAAGAAAACGCACACTCGTTCTCACAGCAGTACGGCGACACTATGCCTCCCAAAGCATCAGGAAAGGCTGCCAAGAAAGCTGGCAAGGCACAGAAGGCCATTGCCAAGGGCGACAAGAAGAAGAAGCGCAGGAGGAAGGAGAGCTACTCCATCTACATCTACAAGGTGCTCAAGCAAGTCCACCCAGACACTGGCGTGTCCTCCAAGGCCATGTCAATCATGAACTCGTTCGTGAATGACATTTTCGAGCGCATCGCTGCCGAGGCATCCCGCCTGGCACACTATAACAAGCGCTCCACCATCACCAGCCGGGAAATCCAGACCGCTGTCCGTCTTCTTCTGCCTGGTGAACTGGCAAAACACGCTGTTTCTGAAGGCACCAAGGCTGTTACCAAGTATACCTCCTCCAAGTAAACAGGCGGCCAGTATACTGCTGCCAGTATAAAATAATACCCGGCTCCATTGGAGCCACACTTGAAAAGGAAAAAAGATACGATATAGACAAATGCATTATTATTATAATTATTGTTATTATTATTAATATTATTATTATTATTATTTTTATTATTATTATTATTATTATTATTATTATTATTATTATTATTATCATTATTAATAATATTAATATTGTTGTTTTTATTATGATTATTATTATAATAATTATTGTATCATTATTATTATTATTATTATTATTATTATTATTATTATTATTATTATTATTATTATTATTATGCTTATTATTATCGTGATTATTATTCTGTGGAGATAAAGAAAAGATAAAAAAAAATAGAGATAAAGAAAGATAAAAATTCTCCCAAGTGAAAGAGATATGGCCATGGAAGAGGGAATAATAATAATAATATAAAAAAAAAAAAAGGGGGGAAGGATATTGAGTTGAAAGTCGATACCTGATACTGAAAGATGGAAAATAAATATTTTCTTCCACAAAACCAAACAGATTGTCTATGAAAATTCTTTAATGAAAGAGATGTTTGGCCCTAAAAAGGGCCTAGATATTGCTGTTATGAAGATCATTCGTGGATGACTTCTTAGGCACGCTCGCCACGGATGCGACGAGCCAGTTGGATGTCCTTTGGCATGATAGTCACGCGCTTGGCATGGATGGCGCACAGGTTGGTATCCTCAAACAGACCCACGAGGTAAGCCTCGGAAGCTTCCTGGAGAGCCATGACAGCAGAGGACTGGAAGCGGAGGTCAGTCTTGAAATCCTGAGCAATTTCACGCACCAGGCGCTGGAAAGGCAGTTTCCTGATAAGCAGCTCAGTGCTCTTCTGATAACGGCGGATCTCACGGAGAGCAACGGTTCCAGGCCTGTAACGGTGGGGTTTCTTGACACCTCCAGTGGCTGGAGCAGACTTGCGAGCTGCCTTTGTAGCAAGCTGCTTGCGGGGCGCCTTGCCACCAGTGGACTTGCGAGCCGTTTGCTTGGTACGTGCCATAGTTGTGGTAACAACAACTCACAACGAACACTCAGCTGAGTCTGCCCGCGCTTCCCACAAAATCCCTTTATATATGAATCGGGTGGGCCCGACGACTCCAACCCTGCCTTGTGATTGGTCAGAAACGTCCAGTGAGGCTCATCGCCCACGCAGTCACCGCATGAAAGATGTGATCATTATTGTTAGTCTAATTCATTTTGTTCTTATTCTTATTCTTATTCTTATTCTTTCTTCCCTCATTCATAACAAATCTTGGAAAATATACAGCAGAACTGACATGTCATTTAAAATTCTAAGACAATTAGCAAGAAAGTTGTGATATTCTTATTTTTTTCATTCTTTTTATTCTATTTTTTTCTTATTCTTGTCATAATTAATATTGTTATCTTTATTATTTTCATTTTTTTTTATTATTCTTCCTTATCTTATTCTTATTTATCCTACTTTTAGAGAGATGAGGCTTGTGCGGTCACCCATCCAAGTTCTGCCCGGACCCCCTGCTTAACCTTGCTGATCCCGCCGTCAGCTGATTGGTCAAGAGCGGAGAACAAGGTGTTGGGAGGGCTTATTTCTCTTATTCTTATTCTTTCCTGTATTGTTGTTGCATTGTTGTGCTGAAAATGTTGGAAAATATGCACTAAAATTAACCCTTCATTCATAATTCTACGACAATTAGCAAGAGAGATATATTATTACTTTTTTCCCTTATTTTTGTTCTTTTTATTCTTAATCTTCTTTTTTTTATTATAGTTGTTATTGTTATTTTATTATTTTCGTTTTTCGTTCATTCTCCTCATTCTTATTGCTATTTTTTTCTATTCTCAGAGAGATGAGGCTTTTGTGGTCACCCATCCAAGTTCTTCCCGGACCCCCTGCTTAACTGCGCTGATCCCGCCGTTAGCTAATTGGCCAAGACCGGAGAACTAGGTGTTGGGAGGCCTTCTTTCTATTATTCTTATTCTTTCTTCCCCCATTCATATCGTTGTATTGGAAATGTTGGAAAATATACAAAAGAATTCACCCTTCTATGACAATTAGGAAGAAAGACATGGGATGCTTTCTTTCTTTTTTTTTATATTCCTTTATTGTAATTTTTCTTATTCTTGTTATAATAATTCTTACTGTTATCTTTATTACTTAAAATTTTCGTTCATTCTCCCTATTCTTATTCTTATTTTTTTTATTTATTTATTTTTTTTCAGACAGATGAGGCTTGTGTAGTCACCCATCCAAGTATTGCCCGAAACCCCTGCGTAATCTCGACGATTTCATTTGACAATACCTATTTACTTATTTATTTATTATTATATTTATTAAAAAAAAAAAAGAAGAAAAGAAGATGAAGAATAAGGTATGTAATCGAAATACTCTCTCTATACTGTAGCAATAGTTTAGCTGGATGTACTTGTATTGTGTCAAAAATACTTGCAATATCTGCAATTGTAACCTGCAGTGTCGGCATAATGCATAATTAAGCAATGAAAAGAAAAATTAATAAAAGAATAAATGAAAAAAAGAAAGAAAAAAAGATACAATTAACAATTAAATATATTAGCTACCCCTCTACGTTTCTTTATCACTGCAGAAAAATGGAAACATTTTAACGTAGACTTGTCAAAATTCAACTGAAATTAAGGGTTAAATAAGGATTGTCACCCCTTCCCCAGAGGATATTCATTGTCTTTTAATATATATATATATATATATATATATATATATATATATATATATATATATATATATATATATATATATATATATATATATATATATATATATATATATATATATATATATATATATATATTCTTTTTATTTAAAGTCTTATTTAGAGAGAGAGAGAGAGAGAGAGAGAGGTAACGTCCTTGAGGATAGCAGCTCGTCTACGCTCCGCTCAGTGATCAGCGTTAGAATGTAATTCCTCATTTCTTTAAAAAAAAAAAAAAAAAAAAAAAAACAGAAACTTTATTTAGGGGGCTTGCTGGAAACAAACTACAATGGAGGAAAGAACAATATGTCTGCTATATGACCCACCCAGTTAAATTTTCAAGAAGCAAACGCAAGTTGGAAAATACGAGGAAGATAAATTTTCATTTATATACGTTTTATGGTAATTTCTGCCACGCCTTCCTCTATTCATCAAACGTCACTGACACTTATTCCCTTTATTTTTTACTTTACAGAATCTTTTGTAGGGCAAGACTCTAGAGGATATGTGCTTTCATAAATTCTATAATGCTTTGCTTATCATAGAGACATAAAAAAAAAAAATAATAATAATAAAAATAAATAAATTAATTAATTTAAAAAATCAAAATAAATAGATATATAAATTAATTAATCAATCAAATAAATTTCTATGCTTCACCTTTATAGCATTCGTATGAATGTCAAAACAAAACAAAAAATATAAATATAAATAATAATATGAAAAAAAAAAAAATACTAAATATATGAAAAATAGCATTACTACTACTACTACTACTACTACTACTACTGCTACTACTACTACTATTTTTTTTTTTTTTTTTATGTAGGAAGGACACTGGCCAAGGGCAACAAAAATGTAATAAAAAAAATGCCCACTGAAATGCCAGTCCCATACAGGGGTCAAAGCAGTGGTCAAAAAATGATGAATAAGTGTCTTGAAACCTCCCTCTTGAAGGAATTCAAGTCATAGGAAGGTGGAAATACGGAAGCAGGCAGGGAGTTCCAGAGTTTACCAGAGAAAGGGATGAATGATTGAGAATACTAGTTAACTCTTGCGTTAGAGAAGTGGACAGAATAGAGGTGAGAGAAAGAAGAAAGTCTTGTGCAGCGAGGCCACGGAAGGAGGGGAGGCATGCAGTTAGCAAGATCAGAAGAGCAGTTAGCATGAAAATAGCGGTAGAAGACAGCTAGATATGCAACATTGCGGCGGTGAGAGAGAAGCTGAAGACAGTCAGTTAGAGGAGAGGAGTTGATGAGACGAAAAGCTTTTGATTCCACCCTGTCTAGAAAAGCAGTATGAGTGGAACCCCCCTCAGACATGTGAAGCATACTCCATACATGGACGGATAAGGCCCTTGTACAGAGTTAGCAGCTGGGGGGGTGAGAAAAACTGGCGGAGACGTCTCAGAACACCTAACTTCATAAAAGCTGTTTTAGCTAGAGATGAGATGTGAAGTTTCCAGTTCAGATTATAAGTAAAGGACAGACCGAGGATGTTCAATGTAGAAGAGGGGGACAGTTGAGTGTCATTGAAGAAGAGGGGATAGTTGTCTGGAAGGTTGTGTCGAGTTGATAGATGGAGGAATTGATTTTTTGAGGCATTGAACAATATCAAGTTTGTTCTGCCCCAATGAGAAATTTTAGAAAGATCAGAAGTCAGGCGTTCTGTGGCTTCCCTGCGTGATATGTTTACCTCCTGAAGGGTTGGACGTCTATGAAAAGACGTGGAAAAGTGCAGGGTGGTATCTTCAGCGTAGGAGTGGATAGGACAAGAAGTTTGGTTTAGAAGATCATTAATGAATAATAAGAAGAGAGTGGGTGACAGGACAGAACCCTGAGGAACACCACTGTTAATTGATTTAGGAGAAGAACAGTGACCGTCTACCACAGCAGCAATAGAACGGTCAAAAAGGAAACTTGAGATGAAGTAAACAGAGAGAAGGATAGAAACCGTAGGAGGGTAGTTTGGAAATCAAAGCTTTGTGCCAGACTCTATCAAAAGCTTTTGATAATTATGTCCAAGGCAACAGCAAAAGTTTCACCAAAATCTCTAAAAGAGGATGACCAAGACTCAGTAAGGAAAGCCAGAAGATCACCAGTAGAGCGGCCTTGACGGAACCCATACTGGCGATCAGATAGAAGGTTGTGGAGTGATAGATGTTTAAGAATCTTCCTGTTGAAGATAGATTCAAAAACTTTAGATAGGCAGGAAATTAAAGCAATAGGATGGTAGTTTGAGGGATTAGAACGGTCACCCTTTTTAGGAACAGGTTGAATGTAAGTAAACTTCCAGCAAGAAGGAAAGGTAGTGTTGACAGACAGAGCTGAAAGAATTTGAATAGGCAAGGTGCAAGCATGGAGGCATTGTTTCGGAGAACAATAGGAGGGACCCCATCCGGTCCATAAGCCTTCCGAGGGTTTAGGCCAGCGAGGGCATGGAAAACATCATTGCGAAGAATTTTAATAGGTGGCATGAAGTTGTCAGAGGGTGGAGGAGAGGGAGGAACAAGCCCAGAATCGTCCAATGTAGAATTTTTAGCAAAGGTTTGAGCAAAGATTTCAGCTTTAGAAATAGATGCGATAGCAGTGGTGCCATCTGGTTGAAATAGAGTAGGGAAAGAAGAAGCAGCAAAGTTATTGGAGATACTTTTTGGCTAGATGCCAGAAATCACGAAGGGAGTTAGAGAGAGAGAGAGAGAGAGAGAGAGAGAGAGAGAGAGAGAGAGAGAGAGAGAGAGAGAGAGAGAGAGAGAATGTGTGTGTGTGTATATGTGTCGGTTGGGTTGTGAAGGATGGGAAAAACCAGCAAGCCTCGGCTCCACTGACTGATCGATACTTGAATGTAATTCAAGTAAGGCGAAGTTAGGTTAGATTAGGTCAGGTCAGGTTAAGTTAGGTTAGGTTAGGTTAATTTAGGTTAGGTTGTTAGTGTTAGTTTAGGGTAGTTTAGGTGATGTTACGTTATGTTAGGTTAGGTTAGGTTAAGTTAGGTTATGTTAGGTTAGGTTAGGCCAGCTTTGCTTAATTTAGGTTAGGTTAATTTAGGATATTATAGGTTAGGTTCATTTAGGTGAAGTTTGGTTACATTAGGTTAGGTAATGTTAATTTAAGTTAGATTAGGTTAGTCAGGTTAGGTGAAGTTAAGTTAGGTTAGGTTAGGAACAACAATAAAAAGAAAGGAGGAAGAAAAACAACAACAGCAACAACAACAACAACAACAACAACAGCAACAACAAAGTTAGGTTAAGCTAATTTAGGTTATGTTAAGTTTGGGTTAGTTTAGGGTAGTTTAGGTAATGTTACATTATGTTAGGTTAGGTTAGGTTAAATTTAATAAATAAATAAATAATAATAGTAATAATAAAAATAAGTAGATAAATAAATAAAAAAAAATCCATGAATATATA
>NW_026973775.1:25000-32500 GCF_035594125.1 Scylla paramamosain | reverse complement strand
GCTACACAACAGGTACGCATCATGACGGCGTAGCTCTCATGGTAAAATGTACCATCAAACACATACACATAACCAACTGGCCCTCAGCCCACTTCCTGGCCACCAAGATCGAAACACAACATGGGCAATTTCTCATTGCCACCACATACAGCAGACCAAAAACTGGGCTCCCACTCACCAGCCTCAACAATCTTTTCAATCACACAAATATCCCGGTCTACATACTTGCAGACCTAAACGCCAAACACACCGCCTTCAAACACTCAAACAACAACCAACACGGACACGAACTCCTTCAACTAACACAACTGAAACGCCTCCGTTTCCTTGGACCTGACTTCCCCACATGCTTTACGCACAATGGGAATGGCAGGCCAGATCTCATCCTCTCCAATCGGCAATCCCTACTTTTCCACCACTATATCTCCCATGGACCACTCTGTGGTTCTGACCACGTTCCCCTAATCCTCAAAATATCCTCCAATCCCATATCCACCCCATCCCCACCTGTCTCCGACTACCGCTCCGCCGACTGGGAGAGCTTCAAGAAAACACTCACAGACTTACACCAACCAACACAGCTCGAAGGCCAACCCTACACAGACATAGACAGTGCCTTAGAGACGTTACACAACAATATTCTGACATCAGCCAACAGACACATACCAACAAAACAACATATAATTCATATAGACTTCCGACCTTCCATTAGAACACAAAGGCTGCTAGTGTGCTACAGAACACGCTTTTTAAAAAACAAGCACAACCACACACCTATCTACGGAGATCTTTGCACCCTTCGTACACACATAACAAATAGCCTACAGGAAGATCACAGCGCTCACTGGAGGAATCTAGTCTCCCATATGGACAGAACCCGCTGCAGTAATCCTACACAGTTCTGGCACATGGTGTACAGGCTGAGGGGATGCCAGCGGGAAAGATTCGAGTACCTCCTAGTGAACGGGGATCGCATCACAAAC
This sequence comes from Scylla paramamosain, assembly GCF_035594125.1. Taxonomy (NCBI): domain Eukaryota; kingdom Metazoa; phylum Arthropoda; class Malacostraca; order Decapoda; family Portunidae; genus Scylla; species Scylla paramamosain. The sequence goes on along the minus strand of NW_026973775.1, from coordinate 31,517 downwards.
CCAGAACAAGTCACCAGCATCTTCAAGACACACTGGCACAATACTTTCCAACCACACCCTTTCCCACTCCACGAGCCCAGTATTGCCCACATAAACAACATCATCGATCGTGCACGCCACAACCTAGCAAACACGATTCCACATAACACTATACAAAAAATACGCCTCAACCCCCAACACCCTCTCACCACACCTATTGAGGAGGATGATGTCGCCAGGTTGCTCAGGCATACTCCGCGGCGAGCCCCTGGCCCCTCAGGAGTCACCTGGCCCATGGTGCGGAACCTTCCCCAAGAAACTATATCCAGCCTGACGGAGATTTTCAACGCCTGCCTTGCCTCTGGATACTTTCCTAAGGCATTCAAAATTTCAAACATCACCCTCATTGCTAAGCCCGGAAAAAACTCCCACTTACCAGAAAACTATCGCCCCATTAGCCTCCTTGAAATTCTCGGAAAAACCTTTGAACGCCTCATCAATTTAAGATTGAGAGCGTTCCTCGAAGGTAACGAGCTGCTGGCACCACAGCAGTTCGGCTTCCGGAGGAACGCCTCAACCGAGGACGCTCTAAACAGCATAGTTGCATACTTAAATTTCAATAAGCCCTATTTCAGAGCAGCCCTTGTAACAAAAGATGTCAAAAAAGCATTTGACACTGTTTGGCACGCAGGCTTAAAACACAAAATTTGCAACAACTTCAACCTTCCCCCCCTAACGCAACGCATACTATGTAGTTTTCTGGTAGAGAGACGGACAAGAATCTGTCATCAGGGCACCTTTTCAACATCCTTTTCCCCTCAGGCTGGAGTCCCACAAGGCTCTGTACTGTCCCCCACCCTTTTCAACATGTATACAGCTGACATGCCCCCTCCAGTTCATAATGATTCATTAACCATTCAATACGCGGACGATGTAACGCAATTGGCTCGAGCCAGGTCGTTAGATCTCCTCACAGACAAAATTCAACGGGAACTGACGGCGACTAGCCTATGGGAGATGAAATGGCGAATCCTCTCCCATCCCGAAAAATCTAAAGTCACCTACTTTAACATAAAAAAAAGTCAGCCTCGCCAAATCTCATTGAACAACATTGTTCCACACCCCAACCCAATCCCCATCAGTAACAACAACAAAGTGCTTGGCCTCACCATCGACAAGCACCTCAAATTCAACATACATATAAACCAAAAAGCTGCTTTAGCCGCCGTGGCCTTGAGCAACCTCGAAAGATTTCGCGACAGCAACACGAAAACAAAACTACACCTCTTCAAAGCTTTTATTCTCCCCCTTTTAACCTATTGCCCTCTTGCACTCTCTCTTTCCGCTCCCACTAACCTCTCAAAACTTCAGAGGGTCCAGAATCGAGCAATTCGTTTCGCCCTTGGAACGAAATGGTTCGACTTTCGGTCCTCTCTCTCTACTCATGAGGAGTCCAACATCCCTCCTGTTAACATAACACACTACAACAGACTCAACAAACAGCTAACCTCATTTTCTGACAGACACACAAACACATACAATTTCATAACCAACCTTCCCCCAGCTTTCCGTCACCTCCCACACTGCAACCTCCTTGACCCTCCCACTGTGCCTCCTGACCCCATTTTCTAAATAACGGACTCCTTCACTCTCTCTTTCACTCTCTCTCTCTCTCTCTCTCTCTCTCTCTCTCTCTCTCTCTCTCTCTCTCTCTCTCTCTCTCTCTCTCTCTCTCTCTCTCTCTCTCTCTCTCTCTTTCTCTCTCTTTCTCTAATCTTCTCTACTACTCAAGGTGTCTGAGTGGAATCATCGTCGCACTCTCGTTCACGTGGGGCGAGCCCGTGTGCCTACACCTAGTGGTTTTTTCATATTTTTTGTCTTATGGCTTTGTATTCATCTTTTGTTTATTTTATGCATTATCTTTCTGTCTCGCAGCCTAGGTCCCAAGGAGGCACCGGACCGCTCCCGGGAAAAAGATGCGACAAAACACACCACCATTAACATTCCATGCCTCTGACCGAAGGAGTGGGCTCGCGTGCCAACACCTAGTGGTTTTTTTATATATTTTGTCTTATGGTTTTTTATTCATATTTTTGTGTTTTTTTATGCATTATTTTTCCGTCTCGCAGCCTAGGTTCTCAAAGGGACACCAGACCACTTTCAGATGAAAGAGGATAGCACGAACCGCACTTCTCCCACTGACGCCACGGCAATGGGGCCCCCGGCCGTTGGCATGACGTTCCGGTAGTGGTACCCCCCGTGGCAGTTATGGAGCGGCCAGCACTGATGGTGGGGACGGCAACCACACTATTCAGTGGAAGCCACTTCACCCCCCCCCACAGAGGTAGTTTGGTGCGGCCAGAGCTGGGTAGTAAGGTAGTCAAGAGATGGTGGGGCGGGGCCCTGGAAGCATCCATGCAGGAATCTCCATTCACCCCCCACCACCGGCGACTTACCGCGTGCAAGCAGATGGTATTAGATTTGACCCCTCGTTGCGGTGAGGGAGCCTTTTCGAGCCTCTGTCATTGCACATCCTACAATCACGTCAATCATTATCACAAACCATCCTCACCCTCCCCATGCACATAATACCACGACATTTTTTATATTCTCTCTTTTTTTTTTAGCAGGTTGGCCTTTTTGCAGGACGAGTCACAGGACACGAGATGAAAGGACCGACACCGCTTTTTCACCCACCACATTACATCACACAATAAATATCCCGCCCATCACCAAATCACTCTACTACTATCCGTGGTTCGGAACCCACGTAAAACTGTAGGTCCCTCCGCTATACGGATGTACTTCTTCCTCTGTCCTTCTTTGAACCAATAAAAAACACAAAAAAACCCTTTTTTACTCTGACTGTCCTTCACTCCTCTTTCACATCCTGATAATGCAGGCTCTGGATAGTCTGGCCCCTAACTTGTGCGTGGTTTGGCCTGGTGTTTTGGGTGCGTGGGCGGCGTCCGTTGCCGTGGCTGTTTTGGGCTTGGCTTGCTCGGTTGGTGGCGGACTCTCCTGCTTTCCCCGATAAGGACCTTGTCTCCCTTGCCATCTTAGAATGAATATAACACGCTAAAAAAAAAAAAAAAAAAAAAAAAAAAAAAAAAAAAAAAAAAAAAAAAAGATGTCCTTCCTAATTCAAATTGCGCCTGGGTTAAGCCCCAGTGACTATTTCTCCTCCTACAATTCCCTTCTTATCACCCCCCTATTCTTCCCACTATCCCCACTTCTCCCTCCCCATCTTTTCTCTCTTTGTTATGTTATGTTATAAGCGCGGGCACACTCGCCCACGAGCCGCCTAAAAAGGAGCATTTTCGCTTCCAACGACTCTACAAAAAAAAAAAAAAAAAAAAGGCTTTGGCCTGCTAGACAAAAAAGAATACCGATAGACAACCCGGCAGTCACTTCGAGGAGCCGCGGTCTTCCCTACGTTCCCTGTGGAGAGAGCCTCACCTAAGGGTATCGCTGGAAGATCGCAGTAACTCACTGGTATAAGTGACTTTTGCCAACTGTTCCTCCTACTCCACCTTTCTTTTGTTCGTACCGGCGACAGAGTCAGGATCGGGCCTTAGGCAAGCCCGCTCCGCGCTCTTTAGCCACCGGGGCCTCTAGTGTTGGCTAGAGCAGCCTAGAGACACCCCGTGAGCGTACAATCCCTACCTCAGGGCTAGATATTCAGGGTCTCCTCTCTCCATCTAGGATCCCCCTCGGGATATAGGTTCTAGGGCGACAGGAAACAACAATAGGTTGTTTATAGGCCACTCGTGGTTGTAGCACCCTAAAGGCTGTAGCGCCAAAAGGCTGTAGCGCCACTCACGCCTAATAACACTTTTCCACCACAGATTCTCTCCTACAGGGCTGCAGCATCATAGGGCCCGGCCCTATGATAAGATGGCCGCCCCACGCCCCCCTGACCGGACAATAAGGTACCGGATTAAAACTGCCAACATCCCTGCCGACCTCAGCAATGCCTTTTTTACCAGGACCCAGGTTCCCCACACAAAATGCTTTAAATCTGGCCCTTACATTATCGTTGGTCTAGCCAGTGAGGCTGATCGCGAAAGACACACCACTCACCAGGCAAACGAAAACTTAAAACTCCTAGGTTTCGAGCTTGTTGAGTCTCCAGAGGAAATATCCGCCAGGACCATCCTTGCCCGCCGTGTGGACGACTATTTACTGAAAAAAACTAACGACGATCTCCGAATGGAGATTGAAGCTAGAAACGAAACCCAAATTGAAGAAATACACGCAATCCCAAAAGCTCACATGATTAAAATACGTCTCCGGTCGAAACAACAGGCCGACCTCATCAAAAATAAAGGCATCAAAATATTTTCGCAAATAGTACCTTCTTATAACATTAATATTGAAGAATACAGACCGGTTACACAGTGTTACAAATGCTATAAATTCAGCCACCGCACTAACCAGTGCAAAGACACTGAACAGATCTGCTCTAAGTGTGCAGCTAAGGGCCACGACTACAAGAACTGCCAATCATCCACCTTAAAATGCATAAACTGTGAAGGGGAACACACAGCGGTCTCCTTTAAATGTCCCATAAAACGTGAGAGTCAGCAACAACAAAACTCTCCAAAACCTACCCCAATTACAACTACCTATGCACAAGCCACCACACCCAATACTTCCACACAAACTACTTCTAACACAAACACAAACTCAGAGAAACTTCTGCTTGCAGAAATTATCATAAAATATTCAATTCAGACCTCTTTTGGCGACTTAAAAAAGCAAGCTGAAACCATGAATTCCCTGCTTGAATATAACGGTTGCCCCACAATAAAGCTTCCACCAAACTTCCAACAAACCAACCAACAACACTTTAAACAACATTTCCAACAAAACGAAGAGATACACACTCCAACACCCCCACTTCAGCAACCCGAACTTACCACACCCAACGACACCAGTTCCCTCTCACCTAGGGACATGGGCTCCGAAGAAGACCCAGCTTCTGGTGAATCGCAGCCCCAGAAGTCCCCTCCAACACAATCCACTCCTACCACTACCATTACCAGTGCCATTACTTCTACCAACACAACCAACAACACCACAAAAAAGACTGACACAAAACGCCTGCTCACAAACCAACCCCAACCTTCACCCCCATCTACACGAACCGCATTAAGGGGTAGGAAAAACACCTAACACACTCAACAATGATCACAGTAGTACAACTAAACTGTCGCGGTTTCTGGAATAACAGACACCTTATCTCAGAAGCAATTCGATCTATCGATCCAGACATCGTCCTTCTCAACCACACAGGCACACCTCTTAAACCCATCAAACTTTACGGATACAACACACGCTACACAACAGGTACGCGCCATGATGGCGTAGCTATCATGGTAAAATGTACCATCAAACACATCCACATAACCGACTGGCCTTCAGCTCACTTCCTGGCCACCAAGATCGAAACACAACACGGGCAATTTCTAATCGCCACAACGTACAGCAGACCGGATACTGGGCTCCCTCTCACCAGCCTCAACAATCTCTTCAACCACACAAACCTACCAGTCTACATACTGGCAGACCTTAATGCCAGTCACACAGCATTTCGACATAACAAGAACAACCAACACGGACACGAACTTCTGCAACTCACACAACTAAAACGCCTCCGTTTCCTTGGTCCTGACTTTCCTACCTGCTATACCCACAATGGGAATGGCAGGCCGGATCTCATTCTCTCCAATCGGCAGTCCCTACCTTTCCACCACCACATCTCCCAAGGACCCCTCTGTGGTTCAGACCACGTTCCCATAATCCTAAAAATATCCTCCAACCCCATATCTATCCCATCCCCACCTGTCCCCGACTACCGCTCCGCCGATTGGGAGGGATTCAGGGAAACACTTACAGATCTACACCGACCAACACAGCTCGAAGGCCAACCATATACAGAAATAGACAGCGCCCTAGCGAAACTACACAGTGACATCCTGACATCAGCCAACAGACACACCCCAAAGAAACAACACACAATTCACATAGACTTCAGACCCTCCATAAAAACACAACGACTACTAGTGTGCTACAGAACACGCTTTTTAAAAAACATGAACAGCCTCATTCCCATCTACAGAGACCTATGCACCCTTCGCACACACATACTAAATAGCCTACAGGATGATCACAGCGCTCACTGGAGGACTCTAGTCTCCCGTATGGACGGAGCTCGCTGTAGAAACCCTACTCAGTTCTGGCACATGGTGCACAAGCTAAAGGGAAGCCAGCGGGAAAGATTCGAGTACCTCCTAGTGAACGGTGATCGAGTCACCAACCCAGACCAGGTCACCAACACCTTCCAGACACACTGGCGTAACTCCTTCCAACCACACCCTCTCCCTCTTCATGAGCCCAGTATTGCCCACATACACCATATCACCGATATTGTGCGCCAAAACCTAGCAAACACACTACCACATAACATTATACACTTAACACGACTAGACCCACAACACCCTCTCATCACACCCATTGAGGAGGAAGATGTCGC
>NW_026973775.1:10000-20000 GCF_035594125.1 Scylla paramamosain | reverse complement strand
CGGCTGCGTTAGTGCACACCAAGTGTGCAGTGCTGTGCCCCGGCGTAAGGAATCCTCGCCACGGGGCATGGGTGACCAGCCCGTTTTTAGGCGGCTGCTGCGCAGGCTCTGACCGGCATCATGGGCCGAGTCAGAATAAAACACCCCAACCCCAGAGACATTGGGGTGCGCCGGCGCCTCCTCGCCCTCCTGGCCCCGACCATCAAGGTTACTAGGCTTATACCGGCCAGTGACGCTGTGGTGGTTCTCACACCCACAGACAAGGACGCCGATGCTATCTTCCAGGATGGCATGCCTGCTCGACTGTCTGGTGATGGATTCACCCCCCTGTTGCCCCCTGAGCTCCGAGCACAGCGCACGGTGATCTGCTCAGGACTGGACGAACTTATATATGAGCACACGGCGGAGGAAATCGCCGACGAAGTAGGAAGCCAGCATGATTGGGCCGCCGTGGAGGGTGTTTTCAAGTTCCCTCGCTCACCCACCATGAAGATAACCTTCACGCGTGCAGATATGGCCACGAAGGCTCTGACAGAAGGCTTGCACCTTTTTTGTATCCACGTGCCAGGGCACCAGTTGCGGCAGGAGACATACACACCTCTCCTGACCTGTAATAGGTGCAACGCCGTGGAAGAACACCACACCAGGAGCTGCCCCCACCCAGCGGATTACGTCCGGTGTTCTGAGTGCGGCAGCCGGGAACACACCTTCAGGAACTGTTCTGCCACAACAAAATCATGCCTCAACTGCGGAGGGGACCACAGCGCCAGAGCCATGCGGTGTCCCACCCGCAAGGAGGCCCTGAAGAAGAAGGAGGAGGCGATGCGCCAGGCTCGCACCAAGCCAGGCGTATCATTCGCTCAGACGACGTCTGCCTCGCTCCCGGCCACACCCCAACCCCCCAACCTTGGACCTATCGACCCCACCAAGTCGCTGACCGGATTGATGTGCTTGCTTCACGCACATCTTTCCAATGTGGCCTCTCCAGGGTGCTTCCAACAGACTCTCTCAGCGAGTCTTGCCGAGAATGGTCTGCCCAACGTGAAGCTTCCTCCACCGCCACCTCTTCAAGCTCCGGATGCCTTCGCCAGGGCTGTCTCCCTTGCGACCTCCCTGGCCGCTCCCACAGCACCTCCAGTCTCCACACCTTCCACCACCGCCCAAGGCGCCACAGAAGACTCCGCTTCCGCTGCCTCCTCAGCCTCAGAGGACTCTGAGGACGAGGACGACCAGCAAAACGACGTCGAGGTCATCAGGTTTGGCTTCATGGCCAAGACAGATAAGAGGAAGACCCCCAACACCCGGAGGGAGTTCAACCATGCTCTCCGTCATGGGGCACTGGTACTCTGCCACACTGGGCCTTCAGGAGCGGAGGAAGCGGTCTTAGACCACGTGAAGGAGAACCTAGACTCCCTCACGGACTGGACCATCTACTCCACCGAAGACCACGAACGCGCAAAGAAGGCTCCCCGGCAAATTGTGGCGGACTTACTCCCCGGTAGGCTGTCTGTAACACGCGAATAATGCCCCGTCTCCGAGTAATCCAGCACAATGTACTCCATTGGGACACACGTAAGTTTGACCTTACTAACACATATAGACAATTTGACCCTGACGTTGTTCTCATCAACAGCCACGGACTGCGCGACGAGACTAGACTTAAGATCCCTGGATTTAGGATATACCAACAGAACGTCAGTAACGAAATAAATGACGGAGTGGCAATTGCTATAAAGTCTCACACACGACACAAAGTCCATGGCGACTTTTTGTCGGAGACGTTAGCTATCGAAATTGAAACAATAGACGGACCCCTCCTTATTGCCACCAGCTACCTCCCTCCCCGCAGACCTTACCTTCCCCATCCTGACTTCCTCCGACTCCTCCGCAGACAGACACCTGTTTTCCTTGTCGGGGACTTGAACGCCCGACATCCCTATTTAGGATACACTACTTCCAACCAGGTAGGGAGAGACATAGTAGACTATCTTCGACGACAGACTGCACTCCATATCGGCCCTTTCTTTCCCACCTACTTTGATTTTCGGACTGCCTCAACTCCTGACATAGCTCTAACTAACAGGGTGAATTTTCTTCATTACTCCTTCACGCCTGGACCTCTGACGACTAGTGACCACATACCTACTATCCTCGATATTTCCACCTCCCCGCTCCTCATCCCTAGTGTCAGGAGGTATAACTATAAAAGAGTAAACTGGGACGCGTTTTCTGAGGACGACGCCCTACAGATGACAGACCTACCAGACGTGACCTACGGCACCCTGGAGGACATTGACGCAGCACTAGAGACATGGATGACCACAGTCAAGACCACTGCTGACAGACACATACCCCTGACCTCCCACAAAATTAGGTCCGCCCCAAGACCCTCCCGAACGACGCAGCTGCTGCGGATTCAATTCCAGGCGCTACGTGACAGAGCGAGCCAGAGAGGCTGGACTTACGATGAGTACAGGCAGTACAGACATGTTAAAGCTATACTGCACGACTCGCGACAAACAGAAGCTAGGACGCACTGGGGGAGGAAGTTGGCAAGCTTAGCTGCCAACCACCGTGATCCCAGGAAGTTTTGGAGAGAAATCAAGTGTCTCTCAGGTAGAACGACAGGACCAGACGCGTACCTAATAGACATTACAGGTGACAAGAAGTTCACGAACGAGGAAAAAGAACACCTTTTCACGTCCATTTGGGACCGTGTGTACAGAGAGGACTACGACGACGACTTTGACGACAATGACCATGTGCTGGATTACATGGCACATGCCGTGTACAGAACCTACCCGTTCGACTCTGCTGATCCTGCCCGTCTCACAGGTACCTCCCCACTGGACTGTTTTATTTCCGCTCAGGAGATGGCTGCCGCGATCAAATGTGGCAAGCCGACTAGCCCTGGCGGCAGCAAGATAAACAAGACTATACTCTCTTATCTTCCAGCTTCGGCGCTAGCCAGATTAAGGGCAATCTTCAATGCGGCGCTCTCAGCAGGATATTTCCCGGACGGATTCAAGCAGGCGGAGATGAGGATGATTCCTAAGGCCGGCAAGACTCCGACTCGTCCGGAGAACTACCGCCCCATCTCCCTGCTGGAGGTACCGGGGAAGCTGCTGGAGAGGGTTGTCTCCGCTCGGCTGCGCACCTATCTGGAGACGGGAAACCATCTACACCCAGCGCAGTATGGTTTCCGGAGCGGCAGGGGCACTGTCCATGCCATCGCTCTGGCAACCGAGACCATCGCCATACACCAGGCCAATAGGTACCGCTGTAACTTGGTGCTGCGGGACGTGAGTAAGGCGTTTGACCGTGTCTGGCACCTTGGGCTGAAGTACAAGCTCCTTCACCTGGGGCTGCCTGCACCGGTTGAGCGCCTTCTCTGTGACTTCCTGGACGACAGGACGGCGAGGGTGAGGGTAGGGGGCCACCTCGGTCCAGCTTTTCCCCTCGCCACAGGAGTTCCGCAGGGCAGTGTGCTGTCGCCCACCCTGTACAGCATTTATACCAGCGATTGTCCAGCCTCAGAGGCTGGTATCAATTTACTGTATGCTGACGATGTCTCCCAGATTATTTTCCACCCAGGTCGCTCCAGCTTGATGACGAACGCCCGCACTGCCAGAGAGATCGCCCGCATCAATGCCTTCGAGAGGGAGTGGAGGATCAGGACAAACCTGGCCAAGTTTAAGGTCGTCCCCCTCGCCACAAAGACCCCCGCCCCACTGCTAGTGGATGGGGATGAGGTTGAGTTTAGCCCCAGGGGCACCCTCCTGGGGCTCTCCATATCCACAACTGGGTACACTTCACACGTGTCCCAGAGAGTGGCAAAAGCGAAGTCGGCCCTCACCAGGCTGTACCGCTTCAGGGATCTGACCACTGGTCTCAAGCTCCACCTAATAAAGGCTTTGATTTTGCCCATTCTAACTTATCCACCTATTCCCTTGCATGCTCTCTCTAAAACAGCCATCAGCAAGCTTCAGCGGGTCCAGAACAACGCCCTGAGGTTCGCCTTCGGCACCAGATGGGACGACTTTGTCACCTCGGCTGCTCTTCACGAAGCCGCATCCCTCCCAGCCCTGAACGTCCGCCTTCACGATATGGCCGCCAGGGTTTGGGAACAGATGGATGCCGAGGAATGGGATCAGTTCCAGGCGCTGAGGACACAGCACGACGAGGCTCTACCCCGGGAACACGCCGGGTTCCCCAGGAGTCTTCGCCGAGTGCAAGACCCGCCTCCCGAACCCCGATACAGGTGAATGTTATATTTCCGTAACTCATTCCCCTATTAAATTCACAATCTACCTGTATCACTACTAGAAATTAGTCACTCTCCCCCCAAGCACTCTTTTACTGCTAGATAATTTGTCCGCAGATCACGCCATTATCATCACCGACTGCTGACTGAGAGAGAGCGAGCATCTGTCCTTCTCCTTCTGAGAGTAGAGGTACCGTGACGACAGTGGTGGACTGCAGCTAGCCACTAAGAGATCTGCCAGGCCTGATGACGCCCCCGGCGACACCGACGGCATACCCAGTGGTGGTTCCAGCATCGCGAACTTCCCCTCGCCCCCCCGCGCCCCGAGTCGCCGAGGGACCGGCCGACGTCCTGGCGAGGGGTAATCGTCCTCCGGGGTAGCCTGCTCAGCCCCCGGCAGCGGGACCGAGTTCGGGAAACGCACAGCTGAGGGGTTGGCTGGGGCTGACGGCGCCGCAGGCGTCGCCGAAGGCCTCCCCTTTGAACTCCCCCCCGAACCACCGACAGCGACTCCTAGAACCTCCGACATCGACCCGCGCCCAAGACACCTGCCCACCACCCTCTCCCCCGTCGCAGGACTCCCGAAATAATCGAGTGTATCGTTACAGTGCACAGTGAACATCCACGCGTGTTCTGTGACTCTCATGTTTATTTTGTACGTGATATTGTGACGATTTTTGCTCCCTCGTGTCTTATTTCTTCTTAAGCATTATGTACTCCTTAACGTTTCTACTGTGTCCCTCTGCATTTGACTCTCATGTTTATTTTGTACAAGCTATTGTGACAATTTTTGCTCCCTCGTGTCTTATTTCTTCTTAAGCATTATGTACTCCTTAACGGTTCTACTGTGTCCCTCTGCATTCTTTTTTCCTCCTCTCGATGTTTCCTCCCTTCTACCTTCGTCCCCCTAACTTCACCTCTCTTAAGCTAGTGCATCTCTCTTACCATCCTCTTCTTGCACCGCCTTCTCCAAACAATCTACTTTATGTGTGTCTTCTAGTTGCCCTTTACGACTCACCTGCTAACTCAGGTTTCCACCAAGAACTCATGTTCTGTAAATATTTTATGTCATTGCAACGTACTTGTAAATGTTATGTAAATATTATATGTAACCCTCCCCCACTCTATTCTATCTCACAGCAGTGCGGGTGGTTTTCCTCCGGGGACTCCGGTTTCCACCCTACAAATCGCTCTTGTACTGCCCTGTGACACTCATTACTTTACAGTAGCAAGCCTGACCGCCCGGCAACTTTTTTTCTCCCACTGTACTTCTATTTCTCCTCACTTTTTCTTCCCTGTGTACCAGTCTTGGTACACACACTGCCCCTTCTTGTAACACCCCCCTTTTTCTAAATAAAAACTTGAAACTTGAAACTTGAAAACGCACACTCGTTCTCACAGCAGTACGGCGACACTATGCCTCCCAAAGCATCAGGAAAGGCTGCCAAGAAAGCTGGCAAGGCACAGAAGGCCATTGCCAAGGGCGACAAGAAGAAGAAGCGCAGGAGGAAGGAGAGCTACTCCATCTACATCTACAAGGTGCTCAAGCAAGTCCACCCAGACACTGGCGTGTCCTCCAAGGCCATGTCAATCATGAACTCGTTCGTGAATGACATTTTCGAGCGCATCGCTGCCGAGGCATCCCGCCTGGCACACTATAACAAGCGCTCCACCATCACCAGCCGGGAAATCCAGACCGCTGTCCGTCTTCTTCTGCCTGGTGAACTGGCAAAACACGCTGTTTCTGAAGGCACCAAGGCTGTTACCAAGTATACCTCCTCCAAGTAAACAGGCGGCCAGTATACTGCTGCCAGTATAAAATAATACCCGGCTCCATTGGAGCCACACTTGAAAAGGAAAAAAGATACGATATAGACAAATGCATTATTATTATAATTATTGTTATTATTATTAATATTATTATTATTATTATTTTTATTATTATTATTATTATTATTATTATTATTATTATTATTATTATTATCATTATTAATAATATTAATATTGTTGTTTTTATTATGATTATTATTATAATAATTATTGTATCATTATTATTATTATTATTATTATTATTATTATTATGCTTATTATTATCGTGATTATTATTCTGTGGAGATAAAGAAAAGATAAAAAAAAAATAGAGATAAAGAAAGATAAAAATTCTCCCAAGTGAAAGAGATATGGCCATGGAAGAGGGAATAATAATAATAATATAAAAAAAAAAAAAGGGGGGAAGGATATTGAGTTGAAAGTCGATACCTGATACTGAAAGATGGAAAATAAATATTTTCTTCCACAAAACCAAACAGATTGTCTATGAAAATTCTTTAATGAAAGAGATGTTTGGCCCTAAAAAGGGCCTAGATATTGCTGTTATGAAGATCATTCGTGGATGACTTCTTAGGCACGCTCGCCACGGATGCGACGAGCCAGTTGGATGTCCTTTGGCATGATAGTCACGCGCTTGGCATGGATGGCGCACAGGTTGGTATCCTCAAACAGACCCACGAGGTAAGCCTCGGAAGCTTCCTGGAGAGCCATGACAGCAGAGGACTGGAAGCGGAGGTCAGTCTTGAAATCCTGAGCAATTTCACGCACCAGGCGCTGGAAAGGCAGTTTCCTGATAAGCAGCTCAGTGCTCTTCTGATAACGGCGGATCTCACGGAGAGCAACGGTTCCAGGCCTGTAACGGTGGGGTTTCTTGACACCTCCAGTGGCTGGAGCAGACTTGCGAGCTGCCTTTGTAGCAAGCTGCTTGCGGGGCGCCTTGCCACCAGTGGACTTGCGAGCCGTTTGCTTGGTACGTGCCATAGTTGTGGTAACAACAACTCACAACGAACACTCAGCTGAGTCTGCCCGCGCTTCCCACAAAATCCCTTTATATATGAATCGGGTGGGCCCGACGACTCCAACCCTGCCTTGTGATTGGTCAGAAACGTCCAGTGAGGCTCATCGCCCACGCAGTCACCGCATGAAAGATGTGATCATTATTGTTAGTCTAATTCATTTTGTTCTTATTCTTATTCTTATTCTTATTCTTTCTTCCCTCATTCATAACAAATCTTGGAAAATATACAGCAGAACTGACATGTCATTTAAAATTCTAAGACAATTAGCAAGAAAGTTGTGATATTCTTATTTTTTTCATTCTTTTTATTCTATTTTTTTCTTATTCTTGTCATAATTAATATTGTTATCTTTATTATTTTCATTTTTTTTTATTATTCTTCCTTATCTTATTCTTATTTATCCTACTTTTAGAGAGATGAGGCTTGTGCGGTCACCCATCCAAGTTCTGCCCGGACCCCCTGCTTAACCTTGCTGATCCCGCCGTCAGCTGATTGGTCAAGAGCGGAGAACAAGGTGTTGGGAGGGCTTATTTCTCTTATTCTTATTCTTTCCTGTATTGTTGTTGCATTGTTGTGCTGAAAATGTTGGAAAATATGCACTAAAATTAACCCTTCATTCATAATTCTACGACAATTAGCAAGAGAGATATATTATTACTTTTTTCCCTTATTTTTGTTCTTTTTATTCTTAATCTTCTTTTTTTTATTATAGTTGTTATTGTTATTTTATTATTTTCGTTTTTCGTTCATTCTCCTCATTCTTATTGCTATTTTTTTCTATTCTCAGAGAGATGAGGCTTTTGTGGTCACCCATCCAAGTTCTTCCCGGACCCCCTGCTTAACTGCGCTGATCCCGCCGTTAGCTAATTGGCCAAGACCGGAGAACTAGGTGTTGGGAGGCCTTCTTTCTATTATTCTTATTCTTTCTTCCCCCATTCATATCGTTGTATTGGAAATGTTGGAAAATATACAAAAGAATTCACCCTTCTATGACAATTAGGAAGAAAGACATGGGATGCTTTCTTTCTTTTTTTTTATATTCCTTTATTGTAATTTTTCTTATTCTTGTTATAATAATTCTTACTGTTATCTTTATTACTTAAAATTTTCGTTCATTCTCCCTATTCTTATTCTTATTTTTTTTATTTATTTATTTTTTTTTTCAGACAGATGAGGCTTGTGTAGTCACCCATCCAAGTATTGCCCGAAACCCCTGCGTAATCTCGACGATTTCATTTGACAATACCTATTTACTTATTTATTTATTATTATATTTATTAAAAAAAAAAAAAGAAGAAAAGAAGATGAAGAATAAGGTATGTAATCGAAATACTCTCTCTATACTGTAGCAATAGTTTAGCTGGATGTACTTGTATTGTGTCAAAAATACTTGCAATATCTGCAATTGTAACCTGCAGTGTCGGCATAATGCATAATTAAGCAATGAAAAGAAAAATTAATAAAAGAATAAATGAAAAAAAGAAAGAAAAAAAGATACAATTAACAATTAAATATATTAGCTACCCCTCTACGTTTCTTTATCACTGCAGAAAAATGGAAACATTTTAACGTAGACTTGTCAAAATTCAACTGAAATTAAGGGTTAAATAAGGATTGTCACCCCTTCCCCAGAGGATATTCATTGTCTTTTAATATATATATATATATATATATATATATATATATATATATATATATATATATATATATATATATATATATATATATATATATATATATATATATATAT
Source organism: Scylla paramamosain (assembly GCF_035594125.1). Taxonomy (NCBI): domain Eukaryota; kingdom Metazoa; phylum Arthropoda; class Malacostraca; order Decapoda; family Portunidae; genus Scylla; species Scylla paramamosain. The sequence goes on along the minus strand of NW_026973775.1, from coordinate 11,137 downwards.
ATATATATATATATATATATATATATATATATATATATATATATATATATATATTCTTTTTATTTAAAGTCTTATTTAGAGAGAGAGAGAGAGAGAGAGAGGTAACGTCCTTGAGGATAGCAGCTCGTCTACGCTCCGCTCAGTGATCAGCGTTAGAATGTAATTCCTCATTTCTTTAAAAAAAAAAAAAAAAAAAAAAAAACAGAAACTTTATTTAGGGGGCTTGCTGGAAACAAACTACAATGGAGGAAAGAACAATATGTCTGCTATATGACCCACCCAGTTAAATTTTCAAGAAGCAAACGCAAGTTGGAAAATACGAGGAAGATAAATTTTCATTTATATACGTTTTATGGTAATTTCTGCCACGCCTTCCTCTATTCATCAAACGTCACTGACACTTATTCCCTTTATTTTTTACTTTACAGAATCTTTTGTAGGGCAAGACTCTAGAGGATATGTGCTTTCATAAATTCTATAATGCTTTGCTTATCATAGAGACATAAAAAAAAAAAAATAATAATAATAAAAATAAATAAATTAATTAATTTAAAAAATCAAAATAAATAGATATATAAATTAATTAATTAATCAAATAAATTTCTATGCTTCACCTTTATAGCATTCGTATGAATGTCAAAACAAAACAAAAAATATAAATATAAATAATAATATGAAAAAAAAAATTACTAAATATATGAAAAATAGCATTACTACTACTACTACTACTACTACTACTACTGCTACTACTACTACTATTTTTTTTTTTTTTTATGTAGGAAGGACACTGGCCAAGGGCAACAAAAATGTAATAAAAAAAATGCCCACTGAAATGCCAGTCCCATACAGGGGTCAAAGCAGTGGTCAAAAAATGATGAATAAGTGTCTTGAAACCTCCCTCTTGAAGGAATTCAAGTCATAGGAAGGTGGAAATACGGAAGCAGGCAGGGAGTTCCAGAGTTTACCAGAGAAAGGGATGAATGATTGAGAATACTAGTTAACTCTTGCGTTAGAGAAGTGGACAGAATAGAGGTGAGAGAAAGAAGAAAGTCTTGTGCAGCGAGGCCACGGAAGGAGGGGAGGCATGCAGTTAGCAAGATCAGAAGAGCAGTTAGCATGAAAATAGCGGTAGAAGAC
>NW_026973775.1:0-5000 GCF_035594125.1 Scylla paramamosain | reverse complement strand
GAGGCGCCAAGCGTCACCGTAAGGTTCTGCGTGATAACATCCAGGGAATCACCAAGCCTGCTATCCGTCGTCTAGCTCGCCGAGGTGGCGTCAAGCGCATCTCTGGTCTCATCTACGAGGAGACTCGTGGGGTGCTCAAGGTGTTCCTTGAGAACGTTATCAGGGATGCTGTCACCTATACCGAGCACGCCAAGCGTAAGACCGTTACTGCCATGGACGTTGTCTACGCCCTCAAGCGTCAGGGCCGTACCCTGTACGGATTTGGTGGTTAAATCGCTCCATTATTGAGATGGTGCCAGCTATTCAGCTTGCATTATCATCATTGAATAACATCATCTCCCGGACCTTTTTAAGGTCCACAAACATGAAAAGAAAGAAGGACCATAGACTACTATTATTACTACTACTTTCTCATAACCATGTTCACTATCACTATCTGAGCTAAGAAAAGAAACCATTATTAATTATAACCATCTTTCTCACTTCATCAGGTCTTCTCCAAGTATTATTATTATTATCATTATTATTATTATTATTATTATTATTATTATTATCATTATTATTATTATTATTATTATTATTATTATTATTATTATTATTATTATTATTATTATCATTGACTTATTTCAATGATCACGCCCCTCATCGTTCTCAGTTTCTCATAAAACAAAATATACATTGAGATGAAAAAGACGCTCAACATATCACAATAGGCAACACATCTAATCAACTCTCCACTGTGACACACAGCAGGTACATTAGTAGAAATATAGTATACATATTTATTCTCGGTCACTTGCGTGCCTGACTAAATAATAATAATAATAATAACAAATAACTAACTCGAAAATAAATACACTACTTGCTTATTATTGATATACCAGTATAGTCTACACAACTCTCTAGATGTTTGAACGTGTGGCTCCGAAGAGGAGCCGGATTGATGGTGATATTGGCTGAAGGGGAGGGAGGCCCTTTATTTACTTCTTCTCAGTCTTCTTGGGAAGGAGCACGGCCTGAATGTTGGGCAGCACGCCACCCTGTGCAATGGTGACTCCGGAGAGGAGCTTGTTAAGTTCCTCGTCGTTGCGGATGGCCAGCTGCAGGTGACGTGGGATGATGCGAGTCTTCTTGTTGTCACGGGCGGCATTGCCGGCAAGCTCAAGGACTTCAGCAGCCAGGTACTCCATAACTGCCGCAAGGTACACGGGGGCACCAGCACCCACGCGCTCGGCGTAGTTGCCTTTCCTTAGAAGGCGATGAATCCTGCCGACCGGGAACTGGAGTCCAGCACGACTGGAACGGGACTTTGACTTTCCCTTCACCTTTCCTCCCTTGCCGCGTCCAGACATGATAATGGATGTTGTGGTAGTAGTAGTAGTAGTAGTAGTTGTTGTTGTTGGTGATAAATGAGGAGCGCGAGTACTCTAACCTCGTCGGTAGCTCTGCGAGCAAGTAGTGAATTTTGGGAAAAACGGCTATATATACGCGAGATCAGATCGGCCCAGAGCGCGTCTGGACCAATCAGGACGCTCGCTGAGGTGGCGACTCCTGATCCTGAGTAGGCACGCTAATATATATACCACTGCCTCATCTCCTCCCAGGAGCTCTATGCCGCTATCAAACGTGGCAGATCCACCTCCCCGGGAGGCAGTAGGATTAACAGACTAATTCTCTCGCATCTTCCAGAGTCCGCTCTTTCTAGATTGCAGGCCATCTTTAACTCTGCACTCTCTGCTGGGTACTTCCCCGACGGGTTCAAGCAGGCGGAGATGAGGATGATTCCCAAGGCCGGGAAGCCTCCCACTCTTCCTGAGAGTTTCCGTCCCATCTCGCTGCTAGAGGTACCGGGGAAGCTACTGGAGAGGATCATCATCTCGCGGCTTCGCCTTCACCTGGAGGATGGCTGCCACCTGCATCCAGCGCAGTACGGCTTCCGCAGTGGCAGGGGCACCGCTCAGGCCATTGCTCTGGTCACCGAGACTATGGCTGTCCACCAAGCCAACAAGTTTCGATGCAACCTTGTCCTGCGTGACGTAAGTAAGGCATTTGATCGTGTCTGGCACCTGGGCTTGAAGTACAAGATTCTTCAACTGGGCCTGCCTGGCACTGTCGAGCGCCTCTTATGTGACTTTCTCGCTGACAGGACTGCAAGAATTAGGGTCAAGAGCCACCTCGGCCCTGAGTTCCCCCTTGACGCCGGAGTCCCGCAGGGCAGTGTGCTCTCGCCGTTGCTTTACAACATCTACACGAGCGACTGCCCTGCTTCTGGCGCCGGGGTTAATGTACTTTATGCTGATGATGTTTCTCAGGTTGTGTTCCATCCAGGCCGCTCCAGTATGATGCTGAACGCCCGTACCAGCAGAGAGATCGCCCGCATCAACTCCTTTGAGGAGGAGTGGAGGATCAAGACCAACATGGCCAAGTTCACCGTTGTACCCATTGCCACCAAAACCCCCGCCCCACTGCTGGTGGACGGGGATGACGTCGGCTTCAGGCCCAGGGGCTCTCTCTTGGGCCTGGCCGTCAGCTCAAAGGGGTACACCGCGCACGTGTCCCAGCGCGTGACGCGAGCGAAGGAAGCCCTCGCAAGGCTGTACCGGTTCCGGGACTTGGCCACTGGTCTGAAGCTCCACCTTATCAAAGCCTTAATCTTACCTATCCTTACATATCCCCCTGTTCCCTTGCACGCTCTCTCCACAACAGCCATTAGCAGATTGCAGAGGGTCCAGAACAGCGCTCTACGGTTCGCTCTCGGCACCAGATGGGATGATTTCACCAGCTCGGCCGAGCTTCACGAGGCCGCGTCCCTCCCAGCCCTCAACGTCCGCCTCCACGAGATGGCAGCCAAGGTGTGGCAGCGGATGGACGACGAGGGGTGGGACCAGTACCGGGTACTACAACTTCTGCACGAGGAAGCCCCTCGCCGTCAGCACGCCTGGTTTCCCAGGAGCCTCCTCAGGCTCGAAAACCCGCCACCAGAGCCCCGATACAGGTGAATGTGTGCTCTCCTTTCCGTTTTGTGAATCTCCTTATGCACTATTGCTTATTGCCTTCATTCCCTATCTCCATCTCCTCCCAACCTTCAGCTCCTCTGTTCCTTTCCTGTGTCCCCTCCCCTACCATCGTCCCTGCTTTCCTGTACACCCGCCTCCTACCCCCCTCCCATATTCCCATCTGCCCTGATCCTTCTGAACTCCCTTTCTCTATCCGTACCATTGATACTCTCAGTGTCCCTTCCCCACAGCACGTTCATCTGCCGCCACTATGTCTACCCCTCTCCTCCTGCTGCTGCCGATGACTGATGAGAGAGCGAGCGCCTCTCCCTTCCACTGCTGATAGTAGTTCCCACCGAGTGACGAAGCAGCGACTCAACCGAGCCAAGCCACTTCCGGGATCTGCCAGGCCTGATGTCACCCCACCGGGTGACACCGACGGCAGACCAGTGGCGGTTCCTTCTGTGTGCCCTCCCCCCTCCCCACTGCGCCCTGAGTTGTTGGGATAACTGCCTTCATCCCAGCAAGGGGTACTCGTCCTCCGGGGTAAGCGTGCGAAGCTCCCGGCAGCGGGGCTGAGCCAGGGCCCACACACTTGAGGGGACGACGGGACACCACCTATCAAGACGAGACTCGCCGCAAGATCTTCTAGACTTTGTGCGATATGTCACTCTCCACCATATGTGACAACATAAATACTACGGTTTCCACCCTTAACTAATTGTACTGCCTATGGATAACCTTTCTTATGTGTATATGTATGTGTGTGTATGTGTGTATGTATATGTGTATATATGTATGTATATGTATATATATGCATATGTGTATATGTATATATGTATGTATTTGTACCTATATTGTAACCCTCCTCACTCTCCTCTATTTCACAGCAGTATGGGTGGTTTTCCTCCGGGAACTCCGGTTTCCACCCGTTCACCTCTCATGTACTGCCCTGTGACAATCACCATCTTAACAGCTGCAGGCCGGTCCGCCCGGCACCTTTTAATCTTCTACTGTATTTCTATTTTTCCTCTCTTTCTCTTACCGTGTGCCAGGCAGGCGCACCTCCCCCCACTCTTTTTGTAACCCATCTTTTCTAAATAAATCTTTGAAATCTTTGAAATCTTTGAAAACGCACACTCGTTCTCACAGCAGTACGGCGACACTATGCCTCCCAAAGCATCAGGAAAGGCTGCCAAGAAAGCTGGCAAGGCACAGAAGGCCATTGCCAAGGGCGACAAGAAGAAGAAGCGCAGGAGGAAGGAGAGCTACTCCATCTACATCTACAAGGTGCTCAAGCAAGTCCACCCAGACACTGGCGTGTCCTCCAAGGCCATGTCAATCATGAACTCGTTCGTGAATGACATTTTCGAGCGCATCGCTGCCGAGGCATCCCGCCTGGCACACTATAACAAGCGCTCCACCATCACCAGCCGGGAAATCCAGACCGCTGTCCGTCTTCTTCTGCCTGGTGAACTGGCAAAACACGCTGTTTCTGAAGGCACCAAGGCTGTTACCAAGTATACCTCCTCCAAGTAAACAGGCGGCCAGTATACTGCTGCCAGTATAAAATAATACCCGGCTCCATTGGAGCCACACTTGAAAAGGAAAAAAGATACGATATAGACAAATGCATTATTATTATAATTATTGTTATTATTATTAATATTATTATTATTATTATTTTTATTATTATTATTATTATTATTATTATTATTATTATTATTATTATCATTATTAATAATATTAATATTGTTGTTTTTATTATGATTATTATTATAATAATTATTGTATCATTATTATTATTATTATTATTATTATTATTATTATTATTATTATTATTATGCTTATTATTATCGTGATTATTATTCTGTGGAGATAAAGAAAAGATAAAAAAAAAATAGAGATAAAGAAAGATAAAAATTCTCCCAAGTGAAAGAGATATGGCCATGGAAGAGGGAATAATAATAATAATATAAAAAAAAAAAAAGGGGGGAAGGATAT
>NW_026973774.1:262500-270003 GCF_035594125.1 Scylla paramamosain | reverse complement strand
GGTTCTGTTTAGTGATGTTTAGTTCAATAAATATATAAAGACATAAATGCAATACATATTTAATATTCAATATTCAGTGTACTTTTAGTTGTCCTGTGTTTGTGATTGCTGGACTCATATATAAATTGGTAGTTTTATTTTATTTTTTTTTTATTTATTTTTTTTTTAAGTTTTTCTTATTTTGTTGTTTATTTTTTGTGTTATTTATTTATCCTGCCTGGCATGCAGTTAGATTTATTGTTATTTTCTTGTTTATTTTTTTATTTATTTATTTTTTTTTTATGTAGGAAGGACACTGGCCAAGGGCAACAAAAATCTAATAAAAAAAATGCCCACTGAAATGCCAGTCCTATAAAAGGGTCAAAGCAGTGGTCAAAAATTGGTGGATAAGTGTCTTGAAACCTCCCTCTTGAAGGAATTCAAGTCATAGGAAGGTGGAAATACAGAAGCAGGCAGGGAGTTCCAGAGTTTACCAGAGAAAGGGATGAATGATTGAGAATACTGGTTAACTCTTGCGTTAGAGAGGTGGACAGAATAGGGGTGAGAGAAAGAAGAAAGTCTTGTGCAGCGAGGCCGCGGAAGGAGGGGAGGCATGCAGTTAGCAAGATCAGAAGAGCAGTTAGCATGAAAATAGCGGTAAAAGACAGCTAGATATGCAACATTGCGGCAGTGAGAGAGAGGCTGAAGACAGTCAGTTAGAGGAGAGGAGTTGATGAGACGAAAAGCTTTTGATTCCACCCTGTCTAGAAGAGCAGTATGAGTGGAACAGGAGAAACACCCTTGAGAACCCTGCTACCTGTATTTAAAAGGCTGTACTTGAAGTTACTGTGGTTTTCAAGGGTGTTTTTAAGGTTACTGTGACAGATTAACAATATTTCTGCATTACTGACAGGAGAAACACCCTTGAGAACCCTGCTACCTGTATTTAAAAGGCTGTACTTGAAGTTACTGTGGTTTTCAAGGGTGTTTTTAAGGTTCTAGTGACAGATTAACAATATTTCTGCATTACTGACAGGAGAAACACCCTTGTGAAACCTGCTACCTGTATTTAAAAGGCTGTAGTTAAAGTTACTGTGGTTTTCAAGGATGTTTTTAAGGTTCTAGTGACAGATTAACAACATTTCTGCATTACTGACAGGAGAAACACCCTTGAGAACCCTGCTACCTGTATTTAAAAGGCTGTAGTTAAAGTTACAGTGGTTTTCAAGGGTGTTTTTAAGGTTCCTGTGACAGATTAACAATATTTCTGCATTACTGACAGGAGAAACACCCTTGAGAACCCTGCTACCTGTATTTAAAAGGCTGTAGTTAAAGTTACAGTGGTTTTCAAGGGTGTTTTTAAGGTTCCTGTTGACAGATTAACAATATTTCTGCATTACTGACAGGAGAAACACCCTTGAGAACCCTGCTACCTGTATTTAAAAGGCTGTACTTGAAGTTACTGTGGTTTTCAAGAGTGTTCGCCATGCTATAGTTTTCCTTGTCACTTGTGTTTAAATTTCCTAAAAAAAAAAAAAAAAAAAAAAATGGCATCTTATCTTCCTTCGTTTACCAGGTCAGCTTGTATTTCAGTCTTTCATCCTGGAGTCTGTGGCAGTCACTCCGCCTTCTGTATCACCAACCAGGGGAGGTTTAAGCCATATGGGGACCCTGATGAGTACTTGGTAGGCGTGGGTACACAGAAAACACACAAAAATCTGGGTCCGCCTTCACTGCCACTCCCTGTGACAAGATGGACAATGGCTGGCGGTTTAAATATTTGTTTTATTTACAATGTTTCAGGACGTCTTGTCACTTATTTTTGTAGATTGTTATACTTTTTGTATTTTATTAGGTGTTTTTTTCATAGTTTTGTGAGGGAATATGTGTTGTATATTTTGACAGATGAGAATGGTAATCGATGTTTTTGGCTCTGGCTTCGTCTCTATCTACAATTTTTTTTTGCACTGATATGAACATTAGGTAAATAGTTACTTGTAATAAAAAAATGAGAAGATTAAATATTGTCGTTTAGTTGATCTCCCCAAGTAAACATGCAAATCTACAAATGTGAAGTGTACACAAGCCGTCGCCACGAAACTGTGAGGCGAACACATACACTATTTAAGTATTTAAGGAATACCCATCTTTTTTTTCCCCTATATTTTTTTTCCTTTTTTTCCCTCTCTCTGTTTCATGTTTAGGATGCGTTTGGTAAGCAGGAGCTTTTTTTTTTCTTCTGTGGTGTACTGAAACATTTAGTCGTCATTACATAAATATTCCACAATAAAATTCCAAAATATTCGGCCACATACTATAAGCCCTTTAATTCTCCTTGGCGATAACTATCCTACATCTATGGCAGTGCTTGCAATAAGCCCACAACATGTCATTCATATCATAAATTCATTGGAAAACAAAAAAAAAAAATGTTAATGTGAGATATCTGTATCATTAAAATAAACAAATACCAAATAACCTAACCGTTATCTATACTATTTAATCAATCCATTACAAATAATATGTTTCCCCAGCGTCTAAAACATGCTATACTTATACCTATCTACAAAAAGGAGATTATAGTTCCTTAAGTTTTTTTTTTTCTTTCTTTCTTTCACACGCGCTAATTCGGTATAAAGTGCTGTCATCTGCACTAGAATTATCAACGAACTCTTCTTATGAAACGAATTGATAACTTTCTGATGGTAGAGAACAGTAAGGCTTTAATAGTGGGATGGAATAGAGCAGTCAGGCAAAGACTTAGAGCAGAGAGTACCAAGATGGCCAATAGTGTGGTGGTCAACAAGGCTTGGCTACCCTCTGCCTCACCCTGCCCTGCCCTTCCCCCGCTGGCCGCTGCTGGCTCACCATACACACTGAATTTATCATCCTGGTACAGCGGTGAATGGAAGGAATGCAATTACTAAGTCAATGAAAGTACTGTAGATACTTGAAGAGACGGTTATATTGGTCAGGTTACAAGCCGTGAAGGTGTAGATGAAGCTGTACACTTATCATGTACACCAGACATTGTAGTAATGTTGTTCAGGTGGCAAGACGTGGCCAGCATTGCATTAGCCATGTGCAATCACTAATCCACAGCTTATATTCTATATTTACCCCGAATAGTCACGAAATGAACTGAATGGTACAATTTCCAGCATTCTGAGCAAGATTTTTGTAATATTTCACTTTATTTCACGATCATTTCGCTGCTCAAACACAATAAATATTTAGAAACTATCAATTCACAATCATTTATCAAGATTTTGTCAAAATTCCTTGGGACACGAAAGAGATATTTGAAAAAATCTATTTCCGAAAAGCGAAGTCCCCCCTAAAAGCTGGAAGGGGTGGGTGGGGTCCCTTTGGGTTTGGGGGGTAGGAGAGTGAATGAGGGGATGGGGAGGAGTAAAAGGACTGGGAGGTGATGGGGAGGTCAAGTGGGGGGGTAAATTTAAATGCAATACATTACCAAAATTATATCTTTTCGTATTAATTTCCAAGCAACGAAAATGTGCCTATCTTTTTATTGCCTAGGAATTATGTAACTTTTTAATGCATACCAAATGATGCCTTTCAGTGTCTAAAAAACGTTGTTCCTGCTTAGAAATTGTAAATTTTATAGTATTAACAATGACATCATCAAATGTATAGTGTTGCATTATGTTTCAACCGATTTCATTTTTTTAGTTTATCAATATTCAAAAAAATGGAGTCACTGTTCGGAAAAGTTTTGCAATATAATAATAGAATAAATATTTAAGAAAACACAGGTTTGCCTAAGATGTCTATTAAAAGCTACATTGTTTACAACCGGCCTCTGAACGTAAATTTTGAACGAAATATAGAATTTTGCCGATTTTCGTAATATTTTAACACAATCCGGTGTGTTTACATAAAAGACGAATACTATTTCACTACGGTATATCAAGTTTACTACCTGAGATGAATACATGTCGCTTACTGCATTATTATACATGTAATCAGATACAAATATTAGGAAAATAACCACTATACGCTAATATATTTGTACCAAAACATTTAGACTGAGCGATGAAATAGGAAAAGACGTTGGTACGAAAACATTCACTTCATTTGGAGCTGAAAATAAATATAAGTGACATTAAAACAATAGATGACAGAATTGAGTGTAAGAGGATCAAAGTATTTAAAAGGGCGATCTTTTAAGGTATCAGAAACTTTTTAATATAAATTGAAACTCCTTATTCTGGTTATTTATTGAAGATATTTATATTTCATGGTTATTTCCTGGATAATAGCATGTTTTGTCTCCGGAAGTTCAAATGTTAAATAGAAGAAAAGAATGGCGTAGCAGTAATTTTATTTAATTGTATTGAAAAAGTGGTATTTCGTCCAGCTCCGTTATAAAGCCAATATATTTTGTAAACATTGACCAGGGAAGACTTAAAGCGACACACAATAATGAAAATAACAAAAACAATGGAAATAACACGAATGTTAGAAGAGAGACGCCACTTTAATAAGGAAAAAAGAGATTAGGTGTGTTAATTACATAAACACCTCTGTAGTGACCCTTCCTTGTTTAATGTCGCAATATTTTTTTCAACATTGGCCCAGAGAAAGGAGGAACAGAAATTTAAGGAGGGAGACAAGACGATAATTATGAGAAAAGATGACAGGGAGGTGTGTTAAAGGCACTGGTGAAAACTGGCAACCCTTTACAGACAGACCGCGGGGGGGGTGGACCAGCCAGCACGGGACTCCAATTCTGCAGGAAGTAGTTGAAATTATAAGGGTTTTTAAGGATGTTTTTAAGGTTCTAGTTGAAATTTCACGGTTTTCAAGGATGTTTTTAAGGTTCTAGTGACAGATTAACAAGATTTCTACATTCCAAAGGCTGTAGTTGAAATTAAAAGGGTTTTAAGGATGTTTTTAAGGTTCTAGTTGATATTCCAGGGTTTTTAAGGATGTTTTTAAGGTTCTAGTGACAGATTAACAAGATTTCTACACACCAAAGGCTGTAGTTGAAATTATAAGGATTTTTAAGGATGTTTTTAAGGTTCTAGTTGAAATTTCAGGATTTTCAAGAATGTTTTTAAGGTTCTAGTGACAGATTAACAAGATTTCTACATTCCAAAGGCTGTACTTGAAATTATAAGGGTTTTTAAGGTTCTAGTTGAAATTTCAGGGTTTTAAGGATGTTTTTAAGGTTCTAGTGACAGATTAACAACATTTCTACATTCCAAAGGCTGTAGTTGAAATTATAAGGATTTTTAAGGGTATTCTTAAGGCTCTAGTTGAAATTTCAGGGTTTTCAAGGATGTTTTTAAGGTTCAAGTGACAGATTAACAAGATTTCTACATTTCAAAGGCTGTAGATAAAGTGACAGGTTTTCAAGGGAGTTTTTAAGGCTGTAGTGACAGACTAACAGCATTTCTACACCCTTGCTTCCCCAGGGCAGCCTCTAACACCCCCCCCCCTGTCACCCCTGCAGAGACAGTGTCAGCCCCACCTTACCTTAAGAAACAAGATGGTTGTGATATGGAACAGAATGTATTACAATCTAAATGGTCTGGGAGCTTACAGAAATTCTTCCCTAGTGACTTTACTGGACCACAAACACGTTCACGGAAAAGAAAGTTTGATAAAATGAGTGAGGGTGATGTAACCATAGTCAAACACATGTTCAAAGGTAGAAACAGATTTGTAAAGTAAAAAGATTTGTAAAGTAAGATTTGTAAAGAAAAAGATTTGATACTATTGTCATTGATGATTGATGAGTGAGAAACTTCTAGGCATTACAAAAAAAAACTTTCCAGATTACCTTTAGAATTTTATCTATATCTCTTACTATTTAAAGATCAGAGAAAAGTTTATTATATACAAGAATACTATATTATGTAACTGACCTGATGTATTATATTGTGCAATCCAAAAATACCCAAATAAAATGCACTTTACAGTAAACTTACTATTGCATATCTTAAAAGACTAAGTTGAGGATGAGATGTGTGTGTGTGTGTGTGTGTGTGTGTGTGTGTGTGTGTAGTGGCAGGATGGTGAAGACCAAAAGAAATCCACTCTGGCTTTGGTGATCATCTTAGCCTGATCAATAAAGGTGGTGGACTCACATTTCCAGGACTGTCCAGGGAGAGGTTTGATCTCCAACAAAAGCCATTGAGGGCCAATTTATCTCACCTTCAGATCAACTTCTCAGTATCTCCATATGTATGTGTTTGTGTGTAAGAAAAAATTGGGGTGTGTTGTCTTGGATAGCATCTTTGCAGGACTGTCAGCCTGGAAACGACATGATGGTTGGGCAGCCTCCTCATTCCTTGGCCTCTGGAAACAACAGACACGATGGCTGGGCATCGATGGCTGTTATTCATAGGAACAGGTTATAAAGTGGGTGTTGTGTCCTGCAACCAGAGATGTGGCCATTTCCTGTATGTGTTCCACCATGGCATTCACCAGCAGTACCACACCACAGAGTGTTGTTTCTTCCTTACACAGACCACCTAAACAACATTCACAAGCTTAAACATTAGTAGTGCTTCTTTCTGTTTAAGTCCTGTTACTCCTCTCAAAACCTTCAAACAGTGCTCAAAGAATCATATCTTCATGGTACCGCTTGAACATTGATGCACTAGTTGAGTATCTTGTGTGTAATTTTATGATGAAAGGTTTGTAGTGCAGGGACAGTTGTTTACAGGCTTTTTTTTACATTATTTTTAGTGTACAACCATCAAAAGGCATTGAGCTCAGTGTTACTGCAACAACCACACAGTACTGAATGTAGGGTTCCCTGTTTCATTAGAGATTTGTCTGCAATGGTGTTTAAAATACAAGGAGTGTTTTCCATAGTTATTTTCTTTATTTTGAGGGCTTGCTATATCCTGCATGTAGGGTTTCCTGTTTCATTACAGATTTGTCTGCAATGGTGTTAAAAATACAAGGAGTGTTTTCCATTGTTATTTTCTTTATTTTGAGGGCTTGCTATATCCTGCAGAACTCTAAAAATACATCAAATTAACCTCCCACCTAAGCACAATACAGACACTTCCATTGGCTGTAACATTACTGCTAATACTGAGGCAAAGCACACACATTAACAATAACACGTTACAAAAAAACTACACCAAACATATTAACCTCAACATTTTTGTATGATAATTTTTATAAACATGAATGAGCAAAAATGGTTCCAGGATAAAAGAGGGAAAAAAAATGACGGAACATCATAACAGTACAAATGGCTGGTGTGTCTCTTTTCTCTTATTCCTTATTTGCAAGGATTAAAGCTGTTACCTTAGAGATCACAAGAAGTGGGACGGCACGGTTCACCAAGCTCCCGGCACATGCAGGATGGTGCAACACCTCCACTGAAATAAAAGAGATTTAATGCCGGATGAGAGGGATTTTACTGTATAATAAATAGAGTAAGTTATTTATCTCACTCATAAGTAGAACATAAAGGTCTTTCATTTGATGCATTTAGGATCACAAGTTTTAGTGGGAGATGAAGCACAGTGCTAGATA